>NC_041224.1:158981752-159032956 GCF_002837175.3 Physeter macrocephalus
CTCCACAATGGGAGAGGCCACAACAGGGAGAGGCCCGCGTACTGCAAAAAAAAAAATAAATAAAATAAAAGAGGTGTTGCTGCTGCCTTTCAGAAGTTTACCAACTAAAGGGAGAAAAAAACAAAAACAACCAACAGAAAGCAACCCAGTGGACTTTCCATTAAGACAATTACATGATCTGATTCTGAGCTTAGCTTGGGGCTTTGCACGTTTTAAGGACTCAGTAATATCAGTTGAACAAATGAATGAATGAACGAACATATTAAACAGGAACCGGACTGTTACAGCTGTTCTTAACCAGTACTTTTGCCCTCTGCCTCAGTCCACTAGTATCTGTCTTCCACACGGCTAAATGCAAGTCCAGTCGTATGACCCCTTTAATTTTTTCTCATGGTTTCCAGTTAGCTTTAGGAATCAGCAAGAGGTGCTGAATCTGAACCTGAAAGTGTGCTTTCCTGAGCCTGCTTGATGTTTTAAATAAATTGAATTAGAATGCCTTTAAGTGAGGCACACTCTGGTGTTCCCATAGGAAACCCCTAGCCCATGGTGTTGAGTTGGTGATCCCTCAGCTACAGGAAGCTGTGCCCCTCCAGTCCACAGAAACTCCACTCATGCTACCTCTTCGGACTGAATTGCTTATTGTGCCCCATAAACCTAGTGAACTCCATTCTGTCCTTTTACATTCAGTTAAAACGCCACTGCCTTCATGATGCCTTTTTAAAGCACATCTGGAGAAAGTTAAGTATTTGCTTCTTTATTACTCCATCTATTTATCATCTGTGGCACTTTTTATATTGATATAATAACCTATCTACCTATCTGACTCTCGATTGAGAAAGGTGGGGTACTCTATTTGTATCCCAGTGGCCTATCCTTGGCTTTATCACAGAATCCCTGTAATGGTGCTTCTTAACTGACTGACAGATTACTTGTTGGGTGGGTAGGTGGATGGATGGACTGGCTGATAAATGAATGAACGAATCATTAAGTGAAATAGTGAATATTAGAGATCTGGAAAAAGGAGAGTGGAAAGTTACTGTTGAAAGAGCTCTAGAGAAAAAAATTATTTTATGAAGACCTTTGTAGGATAAGATGAAGGTGAAGAGGACTTCTCTATTATTTATCTTTGGAAATTGTGAGTTAAAATTTGTAAACAGGGTAGATATTTTGGACAGAAAGGGCTACATAACTACAGCACACTTATTATCCTCTAAAATAGTCCCTTTCTTTGGCATGTTTAAAACCTGAAGTCTGGTTGGTGTTATAAATATGCATGAGCTGTTGGGGGAAGAGAGCATAACGTGTGAATCACACTTCAAACAGACCTACCAGCTCACTCCTGACTTCAAGTTTTTCAGAAGTGTGAAATGAAAATGGTTTTAAAATTAGAAAATGTGCCATCAGAACTTTTATCAGCCCTCAGAGAAAATAATCTCTTTAAATGTGGGGAATGCTGGGGATATTTATTTAGTTAGTTTCACAGTTAAGATGCTTTGATAAGTTTTCGTGTCATAAAATGCACGAATTAATTTTAATGAATGTGGGGGGAAAAATACCTTCTAAAACAACCTGAGTACCTAATGCTGCAATCTAGGGTTTCTGAGGGATTATTTAAACTTAATCAATGAGCAAATTGTTTCACTGGAGAAAAGAAACTCTCAGGTGTCTTTTCCTTCTGATACATTTACATTTGAAAAATGATCTTGTAGCGTTTGAGAAGTGGGTGAATTCTGGGAAGAGACACTTGGATCTTAAATTGCTAAATTGTAACAACAAAAATGAGAGGAAAATAGTATAGTTAGCTGTTTGCTTTCAAGTTTGTGGTAAATTGGTTTATTATCATTATTGTTGATTTTTTATGCGTATCGAGATTGAATTGAGTGTGAACAGAGGGGAAAATCATAATAAAAGATAAAGGATGGTGGAGATCCTTATTTTTATGACTAGTGTTTAAAGAAGAGCCCATCATTTCCAGTAACTGTGTCATCAAAAAATGGCTGTTTGATTGTGTTCTGTAGAATGTGTCATATAAGGCCAGTAATCGAGAGGAAGGACGAAGAGAGGGACACTCTTAATGTGATTCTGAAGCTCTGGTACATCAGCGTCATCTTTTAGGCTTGATACAACCCAGATTTCTAAGAAGTTCCCAGGTGAAATTGATGCTGCTGGTCTAGGATCACACTTTGGGAATCATTGTTCTGTTCCAATATTTAGATAAGATTAAAGAAAAGAAAATTTACTGTAATGATTATCTGTGGTTAAATGCTGGGCTCATTTTGTGAACCTTAAGTGTCTTAGTGAGTTTATCCTTTCTTTTTCAAAAATTGGATGATATTTTAAAATGCCATTTTATTAGCCTACTATTCTGAAGATTGAAATTCTACTATACTCCCTGTTAATGTTAACTGCCTTACATTTTCCAAGGCAACATGGGACGGACATTATTTTAAAGGAACAGAAAAACAGCATTTACTTTCATAAAATTAGGTAGCCTCTTGACTGAGGTGTAGTTTTTGTCACTACTTTATTGCTATTACTGAAACACACCCATGATATTTCTCCATGTATCAGATTGAGAGTAAATCTGAATAGTTGAAACCTGATTTAAATAGATGCTGTCAGATCCTATCCTTGGGAGTACAGTAAAGATCAGGACAAACAGTAAGACAGCATCATCTCTTATGCATACATTCTGGGGCATGTCTTTTATCAATATCTCTCCAAAGCATACATGTTTTGACCATACCACACACTGGAAACCAAGAGATAAAATGACTTTATTCTGTGCTGTGAATGTCATTAGGTCAGCAGTTTTCTGCCAGATCATTAATCTCTGCCCAGGTCCAAACCGCTGCAGAGATTTCCTACCACTCAGCATTTTCCTCTTTGAAGGACCCTCCCAGCACCAGTCTTTTGGCTTTGTTCCGCTTACTCTCTGCTAAAAGGAAGACTCTCTGAGCAGCTACTCGCAAAATGAGGCCAATGGTAAGAGTTAACAGGTCAAGAGACCCATCTGCAGGGTTTCTTTTCTTCTTTCACCTAAAAAATGCACTTCTTATGTCTCAGGCTTGTCTTTATACCTAAAGGATGTATTACTCTATGATTTCATAGGTTTTACTCTGGCATACCTGATGCTCTTCATTCTTAATTATCTTCAAAGATGTTTATCCTATTTCAAACTCCTAAGTAAGACATGTATAAGGGGCAAGAAAACAAACAGAAGTCCTGTCTGAGTTTTGTCTAGGACCAGGGTCATTCAGTGTTAATGCAATTGTCTCACTGCCTTTTCCTTCCAAAACATACGTATTTTAGTTGTATCATTACTCTGCTAGGAGAAATCATTATTATTTTTTATAAGCAGTGACACCACCACTGAGATTAGTTTCAGGCAGTGGTTCTTAAAGTGTGGTCTGGAACCAACAGCCTTACCAAATTCTCAGGCCCCACCTTAGACCTACTGAGTGAAAAACTCTGAAGGAGGGGCCTAGCAATTTGTATTTTAACAGGCCCTTCAGGTGGTTCTCGTGCTCACTACAGCTGGGCAACAACCAGTTTAAGGATTTGGAAGGAAGGGCGGGACTGGGTGGAAAACATGGAGGGGTCTCGCCCTCTTAATGTTTGATATTCATGTATCCTTGACTGAAATCGGTGTCTGCCTGAGACACTTTTATCTGGTTGCTGCAAGTAACTGGCAGCTTGGCGGTGGTGAAAAGGTTACCCAAGGAACACCGTGCACACATACTCTATTCCCTCAAACCCCACACTCTAGACTTCATTCTAAGCCCCTGCACGGGTAGTTCCCCTTGGCAGGGGGCTGGTGGTTCTCCCAAGCCCCCAGCCACAACTAGCATTGCATTCTATGCTGTTTCATGTGCAGTCAGTGCCCCTGACCATTGAAGGCTTATCCCTCCTAATTGTGGGAGGTATTTAGTCCAGACATTGCAATCCAGGTTTGCTTTCCTTCCCCTTCTAGCAAAAGTTATAGATTGCTACAATACCTGTGTCTGTCCCAGACTATGTTTATAAAAATAATAATAAATTACCTCTTTTGCTGTAGGATTTCTTTCAGGCTCAAAATGTGTTTTTCGGCTTATGGGGTATTGATTGTGTATTATCAGTTTAGCTCACACACTGACAATTACATGTAGCGCCAAGGTAGCCTTGACAATGAAGCCCAGTTGCCATAGCGATGAAAGAAGGCCTATTGTTGCTACCCACAGCCTGCTCTATAGTGATAATCGTGCTGCTCATTTCATTTTAATTGAAATTTGAAATTGTAGTCTCTAGGAAGAAATAAATGGACTCTCTCCCCATTTCTCCCCCGACCACCCAAATAATAAGTACAAATGGGAAATACTTGTGTGTTTTCTTAAAGGTAAATATCAAGGTTTTTAAGAGTGTGTTTTCCAGCATTTTCATGAGTATCAGAAACAGATGAAGGGAGGGTAGTATTTTGCTGAATAAAAATTGAATTAGCTCTTATGCTTTTGGATTCTTAATTAACAGCTATCTATTATTTCTCTAAGTCTCTAATCTTCACAGCCTATCCTGCATGGTATATCTTACATAGTACAATCTTTAATGGATATACTCGTTGAATTTCATTTATACCCAAAAACTCACAGCAGATAGCATAAGATACTTTAAAATTAGTCATAAGGCACAGTGGAAGCTTTAAAACCATTGAAGAAATATACAATATTAATAAATATTCAGTCACATAGGGCCCCAGTTCTATGCCAGTGCCTCTTCTATGATGCCTTCAATCTAATGATATTTATGTGGTAGCACAACTATAAGCTACACTCCAATGTAGTATATAGTGCTACACGTAGCAGAGAGAGAGACATTGTGAAGTGTAGTCAGGAACAAAGAGCTTCTATGTCAGCAGACATTCCAAAAAGGGATACAAATCTAATATGGAAAACAAAGCAAACAGCTATCAAAATGAAAGTAAAATAGTAACTAAACAAATAATATATAGGCATGATATTCCAAACTATAAAAAGAGTATGAACTTGGTCTAAAATTAACTAAGATGTCAGTGGAAGACTGGGTCAAATCCTAGCTTTCACTTTGACCTTTTGACCTTTCTCTAGCATTTTCTTTTTCTAATCTGATATCTTATGAAAAATAATCCTCTTTCTTATTTTATTTTTCCAAGTTCCTTTTTGAAAACTAAAAATCATAGCTAGATGGCTCCTACCTCATTTTTCCTCACTTTCAATCCTTTTCTGAATGAGATCAGATGATTTCTCTTTTCCCAGTATAGAGTTTTGTTTTCTTGGATCATGTGGAGGGTATAATAGGTATTTAGGGTAGAGAGAGATGTATGGTTGTGGGTTAAGATTTAACCAAGGAAATAAGAAATATAGGCTCTCCCCTTAAAGAAATTACTACGAAATGAAGACTTAGTTTTTATGAAGTGACCCCAGAAAATGTGCATTTACATTACTGGGGGTACACACAGTGCTGGGGTGCCTTATGTGAAAAGCATCTCAATCACAGATTCCAAAGTTCAGCTTTTAGGAAGAATAACATGACTTAGAAATTAGATGGCCCCCTCTTCTCTGAAAATGGAGACATTTTTGGGTTGGTTTGCTTGAGATACAAAAGAGACAATGCTTCCACTGATATTTTCAGTCTTTGCTGTTGCCCCTATTTACAATCATGGTCTTCCAAATATTTATGGCATTGATAAAATGATCAATACAGTGTTTATTTGTTTATTCACTTATTAATAATTATTGAGTACCTACAATATGTGAAGGCAAAAATATTCTAAGTTCTAAGACAAAGCTTGGAATAAGATGGACACTGTCCCTACCTCTACAGAGCCTACATCCTAGTAGGCTTGCACATTAGACAAGTAATTATACAATAAATTACTTAAGTTCAATTATGATGAGGAGAAATAATAAATTCTATAAGAGATCTCTGAAAATGTACTTCAAAATTATTTAGTGTTGTCACATAAATTTGCTCATCATTGAAAGCTAGTATTGTTGATTAAATCAATTGTTAACAGGGAAGTGACTTTGAAAAACATTCACTACAAATAGAAGCATAAAGAAAAATCTGAGACATATTAAAACAAGAGTATTGCTATATAATCAGACTAAATAGTATAAAAATCTGCATTTGAATTCTGCCATGTGTTAGGTTTGTTAAGCATGTATTTTTAAGATATGGTTGTCTGTTATTTTGCTCTGAGCACTTTAATTTTTCATATCCTTAATTCTAATCTTTTTGGATTTCATTAAACTTTAAAATCCATATATTTGATTCAGTTGTGCTTAAATAATTGAAATTGTTAGCAAAAGCTCATCAATATGCTTAAAACAGGAGCTCCACTCCCCTATAACTGAGTTTTTCCCATGTGTTTTAGCAAGATTTGTACTAGAGTTTGCCCAACCATATCTTCTTCTGTCCCATCCTTACCTTGATCCTCACGTACTTCAGTGGCTCTTTATATCATGTATGGGCTTTCTTTCCAATGTCTTCATTCAAATGTAAGGTTGTTGACAAGAAGGTCCAAAACCTACATGAACTCCATAGCAGCACATAAAAATGCCATGCATCCCACAGATGCTCAGTAAACATTTGCTCTGGGGAATCTTGATTATAATCCTCTTTAAACAATATCTAGTTACTTAAATTAGTAAGTCTGACATCTAAGAGGTAAAACTTTAAAATTCCATCCAAGTTCTCAGTGGGACCAATTCTAGTCTATAACCACAGCCCTGGTAGGTGTTCCCTTTTCTTCTCTGTGCTTACATAATGGCTCTGCCTCTCACCCTCAAATTGCAACCCACTGCCTGTAATGGCATTCTGTTTATTAACTTTTAAAACTTTTCCTATCTGGTAGGCCTTTTCCATTCAACCTCATGAGAGATGAAAGGATTGCAGCTGAAAGAAGCTTCTAACCCTCAAAGTAGACTTCCATAGTCTAGCCCGGCACATCTGTCTCTGAGCAAATCTGGAGCCCTCAAATGGTTTTGAAGCCATTACTAGCAGTTTGTCTTAGATGATAGTAACCAAGAAGAAAATTGAGGCTTGTGGGCTAGAAAGAGTCCCTAAGTTCAAAGTAATATCAAAGCAGCCAGAATAGCACAGGTGGTGATAGATGTGGGCTTCTGTTTGCAAGGAACTCTCACAGCTACCTTCCACACAGAAGCACCTCCCTGTTTTAGGCTCCAAATCCTCAAAGACAGACAGTCCTTAATTAAGTGTCAAAGAATTGATTAGGAGAGCTCCTGCAACGCAGGTTCATTGATGAAACCATTTTGGCAGACTGGATGATATAATTAGCCCACACAAGATGTGAAATCTGTAGTGTTTTGGGATACAGTCCAGTACTTTTTAATTTTGTAATAAAAAGGAGACAAAGAAGGAAAGAAAACAGCAAGAGAAGATGATTCATGCTTGTCTGTGAAAAACGGAGGAAAAAGATTCCAAGATAACATTTGCTAGATGTGGATCATAGCTTTAGGTTTCCATTATCCTTCTCAGAGAATATTACCTAGGATACCTGTGTTATCTCTACCTTTATGAAATTTGGCAGTGTACCAATACTGTCTTTATTGGAAGCAGAGGTATTCCTCAAACCAATGTACTCACATATTCCAGTTCTATCATAGACATTTATTTAAAGAACCTTCTCCTACGCATGCTAACCTGAGTCCTCTGGAGGACAGTAAAGGAAAAGTTCTGAATAATGTAGGACCTAAGTTTCACTAACGGCTAGAACCAGGAGGAAGGGTATGGGAATGAGTGCCTGAGGGTAACTATCAAAAGAAAATGTCATACTTGGGACTTCACTGTTAATACGAGGCCTCTCCCGTTGCGGAGGACAGGCTCCAGACGCGCAGGCTCAGCGGCCATGGCTCACGGGCCCAGCCGCTCCGAGGCATGTGGGATCCTCCCAGACTGGGGCGCGAACCCGGTTCCCCTGCATCGGCAGGCGGACGCCCAACCGCTGCGCCACCAGGGAAGCCCCCTCAAATGGTTTTGAAGCCATTACTAGCAGTTTGTCTTAGATGATAGTAACCAAGAAGAAAATTGAGGCTTGTGGGCTAGAAAGAGTCCCTAAGTTCAAAGTAATATCAAAGCAGCCAGAATAGCACAGGTGGTGATAGATGTGGGCTTCTGTTTGCAAGGAACTCTCACAGCTACCTTCCACACAGAAGCACCTCCCTGTTTTAGGCTCCAAATCCTCAAAGACAGACAGTCCTTAATTAAGTGTCAAAGAATTGATTAGGAGAGCTCCTGCAACGCAGGTTCATTGATGAAACCATTTTGGCAGACTGGATGATATAATTAGCCCACACAAGATGTGAAATCTGTAGTGTTTTGGGATACAGTCCAGTACTTTTTAATTTTGTAATAAAAAGGAGACAAAGAAGGAAAGAAAACAGCAAGAGAAGATGATTCATGCTTGTCTGTGAAAAACGGAGGAAAAAGATTCCAAGATAACATTTGCTAGATGTGGATCATAGCTTTAGGTTTCCATTATCCTTCTCAGAGAATATTACCTAGGATACCTGTGTTATCTCTACCTTTATGAAATTTGGCAGTGTACCAATACTGTCTTTATTGGAAGCAGAGGTATTCCTCAAACCAATGTACTCACATATTCCAGTTCTATCATAGACATTTATTTAAAGAACCTTCTCCTACGCATGCTAACCTGAGTCCTCTGGAGGACAGTAAAGGAAAAGTTCTGAATAATGTAGGACCTAAGTTTCACTAACGGCTAGAACCAGGAGGAAGGGTATGGGAATGAGTGCCTGAGGGTAACTATCAAAAGAAAATGTCATACTTGGGACTTCACTGTTAATACGATAACATTTTTTCCCTATTAGGGACCATCCTTCATTGGCGATTGTTAATGGATACAGCTCCCCAATTTCCCTCAGTCTTTTAATTTTTATTGTGTATGGAAAGATGATGTGGATAGTTAAGGATGCTGAACAGATACTTTGGCTTATCTCTAGGTACTCTCAAGTTTTTGTGGTATTTGTGTCAATAAAGTGGTGCTGTATTTTTGTCAACGATTTTGTCATCTCAGGATATTTTGCAGAAGTGCAGCTCACACAGCCAACTTGTTTATAAAGGGTTTCATCATCTTAAGAGGTGATTAAGTTATTATTATTTGTGCCTTTTAAACATCATTTTCATCCTAGCTCATTTCTCAGGTGGAAATATTAATACCTAGGAAATTTGCTGTGGGCTGGCTCACTTATAATGAAGGAAAGTCACCCCACACTTACTGTCTTCTACCAACTTCTTCTTGTGAAACCAGGGGCACTTGCATGTTCATGAGAGGTTTGGGATTATTAATCCAATTGCTTCTAGTAAAGACTGTCCTAAGAGGTATACATAGTCAAAGGTTCTTATTTTAAAAGATTCATAGAGAAAACAATTCTGCAACGTCTATTTTCTCTACTATTTCAGCAATTTTGTTCTTGGGGATTTTTCCTGTGGTTAATTTAAATTTTTTAAACTTGAATCCTATTTTATATATGAGAATATTATTCCTTCTTTTTAGCATTCTGTTTTCTAGATGAAAAAAAGCACTTTCATTTTTATTTTCTGACACTTCTCTAAAATCACCTTGAGTTTTCTACCTGTACGCTAGTTTGAGATGACCTGGAGCCAGACTGCCTGGGTTGAAGCCTAGTCCTACTGTTTACTTACTATCTGTCTGACCTTGAGAAGTTATTTAACCTCTTGGTTCCTCTGTAAAGTGGGTTAATAATAGTACATACCTCATAGAGTTTCTGGAAGGATAAAATGTGTTAATAGTATACATGCAAGGTATTTAGAAGAATATCTGGCTGGCATATATTATGCACTCAGTAAATGTTAGCTATTCTACTTTACTCCATTCCATTTCTGTGGTTTAACATGAAATTGATAAGCTTGCCAGTAAATAGTTATACCAGGCTGCCAAAGGTGTTATCTAAAAAAAAGGTTTCGTACTTAATATTTTTGGTAAACATAGAGTGGCATACACATTTAAAATTTTTGCTTTACTGTGTGGCTTCTTAGACATTAAAAAAATTTTTTTTTTATTGGAGTATAGTTCCTTTCAATATTGTGTTAGTTTCTTCTGTACAGCAAAGGGAATCAGCTGTATGTATACATATATCCCCTCCCTTTTGGATTTCCTTCCAGTTTAGGTCTGAGAAGAGTTCCCTGTGCTATACGGTAGGTTCTCATTAGTTGTCTATATGAATTGTGCATACCATTATAGCTCATGGATATGCTTCTTCATATTATTTTATCAGAGTAGCTTTCTTTTTCATGAACCACCTACTAACATCTCCAATGAATTCAGTTTGGAAAGCAGTGGTCCAGTCATAATAAGACATACTTCTGAAGACCCCAAAGTTGTTGCTAGATCATTCTGTGGTTTCAACAGTTATTTATTGAAATTGTCCTAAAAGCAGAGAACAGGAAAAGGAATCAACTCCCTGGGACTTTTCTACTCTTTAAAAACAAGCTCGATTTTAATTATTGGTGAGAGTGAAAGCTTTCCTTTTGAGAGTAGTTATATTGTGTGATGTAAAGGCATCCGATTTCTCTATAATGATTACTTCCCAAGGAGGGAAGTGTCACTCAAACATGGTATAGTTCCTAGCCATCTCTGTTGGCATTGCACATTCCTTTCCTCATGACTCTATAGGGAATCCATGATGTGGATTTTTCTGTATCTGAGCTGTGGCAAAAGATATAAATCAGATGTTTTAGGCCATTAACAAGAAGTGAAATCAGGAACAACACTGATCTAGAAGCATTAATTCAGGGTAAGCACCAACTGCATTGCAGCATCGATTCTGGCATTTTTCTCTGCTCCTAATAGCTTTGAGAATTTGATCTATATGTTTATGGATCTAAATGAAGGGAGATAAACATTTGGAAAGATTTCTTGCTATTGAGTTTCCTTATCACCACTTTTCAGCCTTGATAGTAGACTTAGGCCATGAGTTTCATTCACCCGGAAACATTCTAAAATTGAGGATGCTGGCCAGAGCACCAAAGTGTGGTGCTTGTAGTTTTCAAGCATGTAAATAAATTATTCTTTTTGAACAAATTCCTAATCTATGTACCATGAGCATGTTTGGAACGTATCTATAAAGCAGGTAGGTAAATTTTCAGAACCACTTAGCAGTTTTCACAGGTGGCAGGACACTCTATTATTATTTTTAAGAGATAAAATTTATTTTCAGGAACTGGGCTAAGTGGTTCAAATTCATTATTTCACTTAATCCTTCTAATATATCAATGAGGTAGAAAGTATTACTATATCCTGTTTATGGAAGAGGCATCTGGAGCTAAATCAGATTAAATGACCCTTTTTCTCTTGGGTTTTGAGTAAATGTCATACTGCCCCCTAGAAGTATTCCATGCTCACCGTAAAGATTTACCCTATTAACAGATAATGCAGTTTTCCGGATTAATCATTCTGAAGAGTGTGTTGGCATGGGGGGAAAAGGCATATGTTGTTCTCCAGGATCATACTAGATTTTTATAGGTGATGTATTATTACAACGAGATCCTTCTAACATTTTCAACAACAAACCCTTCCTGGTGGGGCTGAGAATCATCTCAGCTGGTGTTACTAAACCATTTGCTTCTCGAGGCCGTGGGTCATGCCCTGGTATGCACCATCCCACATGTCTCTTACTGTGGTGCTTTGCATAAGGCAAGAACTCAGGAAATGTTTGTTGTGCATATGGAAGAATACCCAATTCTGTAATCCAAGAGGTTGTTATCTTGGTACTTGTTTGCCTTTGGTGGGCATAAGGTTTTTACCATAAGAGGTCAGTTAGAGTTTCTGTCTTGTTACACAGAGGTAATTATACATGTTTCCTTTGCTCCTTCATTCAACATTGCAAAGAAAATACCTATAACATGCTTTGAGTCACTATTAAGGGGCGTTGAATAAAGTGAAAAAGTAGAATGAATTTATTAATTCTAGTACTTTTGGTAATGAATTCAAAGTGAATCTTTATTGTAAAATTGGTGGTGGAGGTGGAGGTTATGGTGGTGAGTCTCTTTCCAAATATCATGGCCAAGCATTAAGAAGTATTTCCAAGTCCCCTATTTCAGATACCCCAGAATTATTTAAATATCTAAATTAGAGATATGTGAAAGAAAATAGGGTTTTTGGAAGCAAATTTGTATTACTGCTAGCCATTTAGCTTGTAAAACACATGATTCTTTTCCTTAGACTATACAAAGATGAAATTTCTAGTGGATGTCTTTTGGGGGCATAACCTTCATGAAAAGTTTCCTTTTCACAGGATATCCATGCACATGCGGTTAATCAATCTCCATGAAAAGGCAGTTTCTTCTCCAAAGCAAACCCATCAAGGCAATTGAGTCAAATGACTTCAAACTCCCCCAGGGGAGCACCAGCCACCCTTAAATCCATCACACTTTTGAATAGCTAGTTGATCATTCTGTTTCAACTGACATTGGTAGGTATTTAGGACTTTTTTCTTTGGTCCTTGTTGGGAGGTCATGTGGTTTTTCATGAGCTGCTCAGTGAAAGGAGGGAGGAGAAGGAGAGAAAGGAAGAGATAAAGGAGGAAGGACTAAGCAACAGTCCCAGGAACCTGAAAGATGGAGAATTTCCAAAGCAAAGTTGGAGTCATCTAAAGAGGAGTATGGCTTTTATTTTTGTAGCAAAGACTACCCTTCCACCTTGCCCCCACCCCGAGTTCCTTCCTTGAAAGATATATGCAGTGGATGCCTGTGAATATAACTTTTGACAGCGACACAGAACAGTGAAAACTGTAAGTCAGTCCATGGTGAATGCAACATTATTTCATGCATAAAAAAAGAGTCATACAACTATATACCTATATAACCTATTTCACAGTAACAATAAAAACATATTTATCGATTCATCAAAAGGGTGACAGTTTTGTTGTGTCTATCCAAATGTTGCATACTGTGATTTTTCTCTCCTTGAGAAAGATTTCCTTGAAAACAATACTTACAGCGGTGGCAGGAATTTATATTACACTCGGGTATAAGTTCTGACTAGGAAGCACATTGCATTTTGAAGTTAGGCTATATTGGACATTCCTTGAAAAATCCCCTAAAGGGAAATAATGTTTCATCTACTCATTTGCTCAGATTTCCTTGTGTGTCAAAAGGAAGAGGGGAACACATGCATACCTCAGAGATAGTGCAGATTCTGTTCCAGACTACTGTGATAAAGAGAATATTGCAGTAAAGTGAGTCACACAAATTTTTTGGTTTCCCAGTGCGTATAAAAGTTATGTTTACACATAGTCTATTAGGCATAATAGACTATAAAGTGTAGTCTGTTAAGGGTGCAATAGCATCATGTCTAAAAAAAACCCCAATGTATGTACCTTAATTAAAAAATAATTTTTGCTAAAATATGCTATCATCTGAGCCTTCGGTGAGCCGTAATATTGTTGCTTGTAGAGTGTCTTGCCTTAACGTTTTGGCTGACTGATCAGGGTGATGCCTGCTGAAGGTTGGGGTGGCCATGGCCATTTCTTAAAATAAGACGACAATGAAGTTTGCTGCCTTGACTGGCTCTTCCTTTCGTGAATGACTTCACTATAGCGTGCAGTGCTGTTTAATAGCATTTTGCCCACAGAACTTCCTTTAAAATTGGAGTCAGTGCTCTCAAGTCCTGCCACTGCTTTATCAATTAAGTTTATGTAATATTCTAAATCCTTTATTGTCATTTCAACAATCTTCACAGCATCTTCACCAGGAGTAGATTCCATCTCAGGAAACCACTTTCTTTGCTCATCCATCAGAAGCAACTCCTCGTCCGTGGAAGTTTTGTCATGAGATTGAAGCAATTCAGTCACATTTTCAGGCACCACTTCTAATTCTAGTTCTCTTGCCATTTTCACCACATCTGCAATTACTTCCTCCACTGAAGTCTTGAACCTCTCAAAGTCATCCATGAGAGTTGGAATCGACTTCTTCCAAACTCCTGTTAATGTTGATATTTTGAGCTTTTCCCATGAATCACAAATGTTCTTAATGGATGACATCCAGAATGGTGAATCCTTTCCAGAAGATTTTCACTTTTCTTCTCCCAGATCCATCAGAGGAATCACTGTCTGTGGCAGCTATAGTCTTGTGAAATGTATTTTTTAAATAATAAAGCTTGAAAGTCACAATTACTCTTTGATCTATGGGCTGCGGAATGGATGTTGTGTTAGCAGACAAGAAAACAACATTAATCTTGTTGTACATCTCCATCAGAGCTTGTGGGTAAGCAGGTACGTTGTCAGTGATCAGTAGTATATGGAATATTTTTTTTCTGAGTAGTAGGTCTGAACAGTGGCTTAAAATATTCAATAAACCATGTTGTAAACAGATATGCTGTCATCCAGGCTTTGCTTTTCCATTTATAAAGCACAGGCAGAGTAGATTTAGCATAATTCTTAAGGGCCCTAGAATTTTCAGAATGCTAAATGAGCGTTGGCTTCTACTTAAAGCCACCAGCTGTGTTAGTACCTAACAAGAGAGTCAGCCTGTCCTTTGAAGCCAGGCATTGACTTCTCCTCTCTAGCTATGAAAGTCCTAGATGGCATGTTCTTCCACTATAAGGCTGTTTGTCTACATTGAAAATCTGTGGTTTAGTGTAGCCATCTTCATTAATTATCTTAGCTAGATGTGGATAATTTACTGCAGCTTCTACATCAGTGCTTGCTGCTTCATCTTGCACTTTTATGTAATGGAGATGACTTTTTTCCTTAAACCTCATGAACCAACCTCTGCTATCTTCACACTTTTCTTCTGCAGTTTCCTCACCCCTCTCAGCCTTCACAGAATTGAGTGGAGTTAGGGCCTTGCTCTGGATTAGACTTTGGTTTAAGGGAATGTTGTGGCTGACTTGATTTTCTGTCCAGACCACTGAAACTTCCTCCACGTCAGCAATAAGTCTGTTTAGCTTTCTTATAATTCTTGTGTTCACTGGAGTAGCACTTTTATTTTCCTTCAAGAACATTTCCTTTGCCCTCACAACTTGGCTAACTGTTTGGTGCAAGAGGCCTAGCTTTCAGCCTGTTTTGGGTTTTGAATGCCTTCCTCACTAAACTTAATTATTTCTAACTTTTAATTGAAAGTGAGAGACGTGATTCTTCCTTTTACTTGAACACTTACAGGCCATTGCAGGGTTATTAATTGGCCTAACTTCAATATTGTCATGTCTCAGGGAATAGGGGGACCTGAGGAGAGGGAGAGAGATGGGGGACTGGCTATTTGGTGAAGCAGTCAGAACACATACAACATTTATCGATTAAGTCTGTCATTTTATATGGGCACTCCAAAACAGTACAATAGTAACATAAAAATCACTGATCACAGATCACCATAACAAAGATAATAATAATGAAAAAATTTGAAATATCCCGAGAGTTACCAAAATGTGGCACAGAGACATGAAGTGAGCAAAGGCTGTTGGAAAAATGGTGCCCATAGACGTGCTCCACACAGGGTTGCCACAGACCTTCGATTTGTAAAAAGCACAGTAGCTGCCAAGTGCGATAAAGTGAAGCATGATAAAACGAGGCATGCCTGTATGTTTGTCATGGAGACATTTTCACATTAAGTTGAACAGGTCTATAATCCTTATTGAAAATTTTCTTTATTGTCATCATGCTATGCCTGACAGTCAGTAAAATATCAGCTTTTCCCCACTGAATTGACATATTTTCTCTCTTCTTTTTCTTTCTCTCCCTTCTATATCCATTATCTCCCCAGTGCTCATGGTGCATAATAACTATTCAATAACTCTTACTGAAAAAATGAATTGGATTCAAGTCTAATTTATACATACTTATAAGAATTTTGTATTTTAAAGGCCTAGGCTTTGTAAAATGTGGTATTAACCACAGGTCATTTTCTAATGGACACTTAGTTGTTATTTCCTAAAATTCAGGATTCATTAGGGTCATTGCTGGCATTGAGGTATCTTCTTGGCCCTGATGTGCTCTGAAGGTGAATGTCCAAACTCTAAGGCTATTTGATTTCTCTCAATTCTCCAAGGTTATAGATCCAAAGGGGTCACAGCCATTCTCGTTCTAATCCCGAGAATCTCTGAAAAAGGAAATTTATTTTTGAGGTCCTCTGGAATTCTGAATATCCTGGTGGAGATACAGGGAGGAAAAAAGGGAAACTTGATCTGGTTTATTCAAAACCTCTTCTGATTCTTAAATCGTCTTGTAAAAAATTTTATTGGAGTATTGTTGATTTACAATGTTGTGTTAGTTTCTGCTGTACAGTAAAGTGAATCAGTTATACATATACATATATCCACTCTTTTTTCGATTATTTTCCTATATAAGTCATTACAGAGTATTGAGTAGAATTTCCTGTGCTATTCAGTAGGTCCTTATAAGTTATCTGTTTTATATATAGTAGTGTGTAGGTGTCAATCCCAATCTCTCAATTTATCCCTCCCCCCCCCTTTACCCCTTAGTAGCCATTAAGTTTGTTTTCTACAGCTATGACTCTATTTCTGTTTTGTAAATAATTCATTTGTATAACTCCTTCTTATCTTAACTGTCTACTAAGTCTCTTAGAAACTGTTGAGAATGAGTTTACACGGACATTATGAAGGAATTATGCCCTAGCGAGAGTCTTCAAGGTTCAGGGTTTACCCTTATAAAAACTGCACATAATCTGAAGCATGATAGGAGCAAAGATTCAGCATGGATCAAACGTATATATGCTTGAATGCCCTATAGAGCATATAGAGCCCTATAGAGCATATAGAAAATATGTCTCCAGTGAATCAGGGTCACTGTGCCTTGGGTACAACAATTGGAAGCCAACAGAGGCCAGCAGGGAGCTCTCCAGCAGGAAATACTCTCCTGTGGTCTTTGAGTGAAGGCCTGTCAGTGTCACAGCCAGACTAGAGTTCTAAGGACACTGCTATGCCCATCACGTAAGACACATGAACTATGGAGAAGTAATCGCTCTGAATACTTCAGAAGTATTTCAGAAGGGAAACTGACATTAGAACACAGGCCAGATACCAAGTCAAATAAATTATGCAAGTAGGGAGAGCAAGCTGAAATGCAAAGGCATAGCCGATAGCCAGATCAGGGCAGATCAGAGGTTCACGATAGGTAAAGACAACTAGTGCAAGCAATTGGTGCGATGACTGCTCTGCAGGAAAGCAGCCTTTTGATGGTGGTGGGTCAAAGTGGCCTGAAACTCCTACCCATTCACAAAGGAGCCATAAACCAGTATGCTTGGGGATCTATCCAAGTTCTGACTTCCTGAATCACTGTGTATCCACTTTCATTGGAATCTTGGCATAATTTGTCCACTGACAGAAATTAGGAAGTGCCCAAATTTTGCAGCATCATGGAAGAGATGGACAAATATAAGAACTTTCCATTTAGCAACAATAACAATAGACACTATTAATTGAGAGCATCCTATTTGCCAGGCATTTGACGCAAGATTTTGAAGCCTTGTAGCAACCTACTCTTGGAACAGCCTACTGAGCCTCAAAGAAATCAAGTTTGGCTGAAACTACGTAGCAGGTAATTGGCAGAATATGGATTTGCCTGCTAATACGTCCCAATTTAATGTTCTGAACTTACTGCTGTGTTAAATGCTATATATGAATATTCCAGTGGCAGTGTGTAAGGCTGTCTTCACATTTAACAGAAAAGTTGATTCTCAGAAGAATCTCAAATAGGAGTGCTCAGGCAGCTCTAGAAACAAAGGAGATCCCGGAAAGGACAGTGCTCACTAACTCCTGGTCACTTTCTACCTTATGGATATAGTTAGTAGGAACTTGGGTGCTGGAATTAGACAGAATGGGATTGAGTTCTTGGTTCTTCCATTCACTAGCTGTGCCACTTGGCCATGTTACTCAGCCTCTCTAGGGGTGTGATTCTAATTCTGTAAAATGTGATAATCCGAGGATAATAGTAGTGCCTATTTTAGATAGTTGTCAAGATTAAGGCACTTAGTTCAGTGCTGGACACATGGTATCATTAGTACATGGTCACCGTCATCTTCTTCATTATCTCATCAAAGAATCAAGCAGGTGTTGGCCATATGTAGCCTTGAAGCATTTGATGTGGTAAAATGGACCCAGCAGGAAGTATTCAGGGATGGTTTAGACATCTTTTCTGGTACATATACAATAATTACCAAACCAACGCTATTCAACATTTAATCCAGTATAGCGAAAGAACACTGAAAGATAAACAAGTGACTTCACTCACCTCCTTTGTTCTCAGAATCACTACTTAGATGTTCCCAAAGATCTCTTCCAGCTCTAAGAGTCTGACTAAGATTGTTGAGCACCGACTATGTGCAAAGTTTGTCAATGCGAAAAATGGGGTTGATACACTCAGAAAAGCAGTACGTTAAAAGACCTATCATTCTTCTATAGAACCAGCCACATGATAAACCTACTCTTTGGCTTTGGCATAGAAGGGTTTTGAAGAGAATAAAAGGATACATGTGACAAGAGTTGAACTTCTGGGAAGAATGGTGATAATATAAATATGCTGTAGCCTCTAAATAAGAATAGTGATGTTTAAAGGAACGTAAATTAAAGGGAACACTAAAAGGAGAAGAGAGATGGATTTCACCCTCTGGATCTGACTCCAGTTTTAAATTGCACAGGTGAGAGATTGGTTTGAGAGATTTATTTCAACCTTAAGTAGTGTATTAGCAGTGTCACAGAACAAGCTATGGTTAAAAGAGAGAGAGGGAAAAACAGGAACAAGCATGAGTGTCTTGGAATCTAATTTATTTAAATTTAGATTATTTGCTTTTGTTTTAATCTTTGTGTAAATCATTGTTCTAAGTACTTTAATCATAGGTTGCAGTTTATTTTTAATTTTGCAAATTTTTAGCAATGTTTATTAATTATTTAAGCTCTGAACATTTTTAACCATTGAGAAGACCCTTCTCAAATGAAATTGAGGTTCCAAGTGGTCAAAGTAACTAGTAAGTGGGGGGAAAATCTGTTTAAACACTTTGTCCAATCACAGTTATGTTGAAACACCTTGAGATTAGTATAGAAAAGAAAAAAAAAAAAGATGGATGGAAGATATGTTGGAGGAGAGTCCTGAATGAATAAAAAGTTTTCTAATGTGTTTTTCTTGGATGAGAGTATCTTAACAGTTCCTACAAAAGAATGGAACGTATTGTTTACTAATGAACAACACAGCTCCATTGAACTTTATCTGATGATGTCAATTAGTTCTAGGACAGGACTTTTCAGAATGCAGATATGAATAATGCAATCCAAACAAGACAACCTCATAATGTATTGTCAAGAATAACTACATACAAATTTAAAATTAAAAGTGTTTTAAATTTCTTCAAACACTTAGACAGTGATACAATTTATTGTCCTAAGTGATTAGCACAATTTTAAGAAGATGTGTTTTATTTCAACAATACTTCCATGGAGAAACAGAAACTTTTTAGGAGAGGTTTCCTGGATCCTTGGATAACCACAGTTTCCATTTGACTCAGACCCTGATGTTGTATTTTCTCAGAATTCCTCTAACCTTCTCTTTCTCCTGTTTGCAATGATTGCTGAGATAATTTCAACTGATGACATACATTTATTTCCTTTGACATGCAAAACAAAACAAACAAACAAAAAACAAAAAAATAAAAATACAAACAAAAACCCAGAACCTTTTCCTTCCCTCTGTTCCCAGAAGGAACTAGGAACTTCCTAGCCTTGGGTTACATTGTGAAGTTGGCAGTTTGTTTTGAGAATTTCCAAATGAACATATTTGGCATTTTACCGAGGCCTCCCAGGAATGGGATTCCTCTAACCTAAAGGAACAATTCTACTTCTGGGAATTTCTAACACACCAGAAGGTAGCTGGAGGGCTTTTTTTTTTTTTGTCTGGGTAGTTTGGAGGCCAGTCGATGCTGTGGAAGAAATTAAGGAACAAATATCCTTTAGAGGACTCCCATAAAAGAAACCAGGGGTTAGGAAGGCTCACTTCCAAGAGGGGTTAGGCAGTAAGACCTGAGAGAACTCGGTGTCTGTTTATTGGCTACAGTTGCTTTTTGTCAACAGTACAGAAACAAGGCGCACAGGATACAAGTGAAGTGTATGTACAGAAACCTGGGGTCGGTTTTCAGAGATCATTTTCCCCTACCTTCAGGTCTCTAGATTTGCTGGGCCCTCCAGAAAATACAAGCCTCGAACTCTGTTTATTTATAGTTTCCAAATTCTCAGATTCTGACTCTAAGACATCTGATGTGATTAACTGATTTTTCTAATTTAAGGTACAGTTATTTTCTGTGTAGGAAGCTATAAAGCCGCTTTCTTTTTTTCTTTTTTTTTTTTTTTTTACCTTTGTGCTCTGTTTTTCACATTCCTGTCACTGTCAAGACTGGTAATTAATCAACACTCAGTCATGGATGGCTTCTTCTCCCTCCTCGTCTATCCTTTCTTCTCCTGCCTGAGTGATGAAGAATGATGTCTCTTCTGTTGTGCCCCTGGCTCCCTGTCCTCGGAGCATTCAAGCCAGGCCCCATGACAACAAGTTCCCACCGAGGGGAAAGCACTGGAATGACAAATGTGTCTCCTGGATCCCAGGCATCAAGGGGTAGACTTTCTGATTCTTGTCACTGGCCACCATCGATCTCTCCATGTCAGCGGGCCTTTGGGAAAAGCAGAAACAAAGAAGAAAGAAAAAGTTCTCATCCCTGCATTGTACTTCTCCCTGAGAAACTCAGGGAGGGGTGGCTTTGCAATAGTGCTAGAAAGTGATGAGTCTTGAGTCTTTCCCAAGGTTTAGACACCTAGGCCTCCTTTCACTCACCAACCCAGAAGCACACTTGTAGGCATACTCATACTCTCTACTGTTTCTCCAATTTTGTTTTTCCCAAGTGTTCACAGGAAACAAAAGCAAACATGCTTTGTAAAAAATTGACAAATCTCCCATTCATTTTATGATTGGTTTATGTCTCTGGACACCATAGGACCCAGTCTGTACTCTTATTTAATTGAGGAGATTGGGGAGGAAACTTACCCATCCATTGCAGGGCTGGAAATTCTGCTTTTAGAGATTCATACCTTTGGATTAAATGTTGCATCTCCATGGGGTCCCGTGAAGCAGAAGGGATTCTAGGTAGAAAAGATGATACAGTATGACCTAATCAACTCTACTCTTATGAATTTCCTTAGCAGATCCATATATTATGGAGATCACTAGTTGACAGCAGTAGCCCTGAAAGCATGGGACATGGAATAGGTAAGTTGAGATGGGTTGGAGGAGAAAAGAAATTCTGAGAAAGGGACATCGCGCAGCCTGGGAGTAGGGTGGGGGTCGAAGGGTTTAGGAATGATGAAGGAGTGAAGGGGGTGTTAGCACATTTAGTCAGGCGGAGTGAAATGAATGACTTGGTGGCCTGGATCATCTCTCTCCATGTTTTGCACAAGAACCTCCACATTATAGGTAAATAGAATGTTGACCTCAATATGTTGTGGCTTTTTTTTTTTTTTTTTCCTTTTTAGCATGCTTTAGTATTTTAGATCTTGTTTGCTTGCTTGAACTGATTTATGCAAAAAAGGAAACGTAAGAATTCAGAGGTATGTTGTGAAACTCAAATTAGGTCAGGAATGGTATTAATTCAGTCAGTTAGCTGCATAACAGACAACCACAAAATCTCAGCAGCACAGGACAGTAAACACTTTTTGTGGGGCTGTGGGCTTGTTGAGGGTTAGCCGCCGAAGCCTGGAATTGGCTGGATAACTCTGCCAATCTCAGCTGCGTTTGTTCATAGGCCTGGAGGTCAAGGGAGGTTCAGTGATGTGGGCTTTACTAGGCTGGGGTGGGTCAGTTTTAACAACACATCTTTCAGCCTCTTTCTGTGTCCAGCTGCCTGGCTCTGGAATATTCTTCTCTAGTTTTGCAGATTAGTCTTTGCTGCTTCCTGGGCCAAACAGCTATATGGCCATTCTCATTCTCAGGTGTGCCTCGCGCCCATTTAAGAGAACAGCCAAATTGACATCCTCAAGTCCCAATCTGAATGCTTGGGGAAGGAACTTTCTAGTCAGGAGGTATGGTTATGTTAGGTAAGGTAACTGCTTAGGCTTGCTGGAACCATCTGGAAAATAAAAGAATGTGCAAAAGACAAAAATAGTAATAATGTAATAATTAATGACATTGAGTGTTTGAATTCCTTAACTTTGCTGTGAGTAGGGATAAGGAGGGGATTGTTCTCAATTGTTGCTTACACAGAACAGGGTCTTAATAAATCAATCAGCTTAGTCATTTGAACCTGATTATTGATGGAAAGACCTTTGGATAGGTTGTTCAGAGCGTCTCTTTCTCTTTTTCTATTTCCTTGTTACATTTGCGATTTCTGTGTTTTCCTCATTCCATGATTTATTGGAAACTGAAAAGAATACTTGAATGAACTTTGGTTATTCATTCCTTTTTTTTACTGCTGGCTCCACAGTCAGAGATCCAAGCCAGGCATCTCATTGGTGGCCTTAACCACAAGCAATGCTGTCTCAAGTTCCTGTTTACAAGACCATTCAAAATTGGCTTATCAACACTGATTTTTTTCTACTGCACAGTACACAGCCTCTTCCCCAGCTGGGGTGGCCCCCTCAACTGCTCCCCATTTATCAATCCTGGTGCCATACCTTTTCTTGAAGATTCCTGTTGAAAATGTCCTCTCACCTCTTCTGACCACTGAATCAAAATGTGTTAATTCATGAAGCCCCCATCTCAATCTCATTTTTTCCCTGACTCCTTTATGAAGCCACATGGACTATTCCATTAAACAGCTCTTTCTCCCTTCTCTGAATGTCTGTAATTTTTCTTTTAGCCAATGCCAACGGTTTGGATTTAATCCCATACTGCCTTGTATTCTCTCAAATTCTCTTTTCATTGTCCTTGTATCCCATACCAGATTTACCTACTCCTTTGGCAGGAGCACCAAATCTTCTGCCTCTTCTGTGTTTCCCAGGAACCAGAGACAGTGCCAGATGCATAGTAGTTGCTTAATAAATACTTGTTATCTGATTGTAGAGTTCCCATTAGCATGTCAAAATGATGGTTATACGATCAGAAGGCTATCTGTCATCATTCTCTGAACTATCTCCTGTTCAGTTATTCGTATTTAGTCTTTATCTCTTTCTTTCTAGAGATTATTATTTTCCATTATAAGGCCAGTTTCTGGGAGGGTGATGCTCTTACTCTGCCATCAATTTCTCCATGAGTCTGGTAGAAAAGGGACGATCCAAATAACTTCTTTCTAATATGATTTATATGGAATGGAAGCATTTTCTATTTCCCCCTTATGTGTTCTTATTTTGAATTGCAAATATTCATTTTCACATATATTTAAAAGTTATTTTGACAGTATGTAATGTAGATTTAAAACATTCTGAACTTGGCTGTTTTCCCTTGATCAATTCTTTTTTTAGCAGAAACACTGTAAACATACCAACAAGTGTCAGAACATACAGTATAGTGAACAGCAAAGGACAATCTGTTATGATATTCTTCGTATTAAAGACCAGTTTGTTTATGCCACTAGGAGGAATTCATTTTTAGCATGTGGATTTGATGGATTTCGTGAGAATGATATAATTTGCTTTGCTAAACAACAGTGCCACAGCAGAAGGATATACATTACTCTTTACTTAATGCTAAAGGGGAAAAATCATAATGATAGAAAATGTTAAGGTAGCCAAAGAGGCAATATTCCTAGAATTAACAGAAGGAAATTCAGCTATGATACTCAGAAGTTGACTGGCAGTCATTCCATTCAAATAGGTCGATTGAATGGCCAGGAACTTGCTTCATAGTAGAAGTGAAGCTGTTAGTTGTTTTACTTAGAAACCTTGAAACTGAGGAATAGTCTCCTGAGAATAACTGATGGGGGCTATAATCTTCCTGACTGATTCTCCAGAATGGGGATTGAACTGTGAGAAGTATCACAAGTCATTTCTGAGTTGTCAGACTTGGAGGAAGCGAAAACAAGGGGCATTCTTTCTCTTCTTCTTTTTTTATTTTTTTAATTTTTAAAATTTTTTTAAATATATTAACATCTTTATTCTCTTCTTAAATTTGTCTTTCCTCATCTTCCTTCTTTCCTTTCCACTTCTTCCTTCTTTTCTCCCTGACTTTAGCTTATTCTCTTCCTCTTGCTCCTTCCAATTTTGATAGGAGGGATTAAATAGGCCTTAGAGTGAAATGATGAGATTAGAAACTGCTAGTCTTATGAGAAGGAAAAAATGAAGTGGGTAGGGCTTTGTTTATAATTCTTCTTATGAGATAGAAAAAGAAGCAAAACACAGAATCAAAGATGAGCAAAATCAATTAAATCAATATTCACTAATATGTATTTCCTAAGGGAGGAGATATAAAGTATAAGAGTTCATGCTTTAGAATTGTTTGCAATCCACTGAAAGCTGAAAAAGTTATCAGTTGAAAAAGATACATGAGAAAGAAAAATAACGGTTTAAGGTAGTATGTGTTAAGAACAAATTACCTGTTCCAGATAGAAGTGTGGAAGAGGAGGCAAACACTGTTTACTGGGGTGATCCAAGGAAGGTGGGCCTTGAGCTGGAGTTTGGATGACACTGCGTGAGATTCAAACAGACAAACCACGCCTGGGTCCGAGTTTGAGCAAAGGGTCAGAGGCAGCTCTACATAAGTTTGGCTCATGTAGAAGGATTTTAAATGTGGATGAGTATGGGAGAGTGACTTGAAGTCAGCTTGTGAAGGGCCCTGAATGTCAAAGTAGAGAACTTGCAGTCTAATCTCAGTACATGCTTGAGAATCATTGATAGTAACTATGGGAAAGGAGGTTGTGCGCGATACAATAGAACAGGAATTGAGAGGCCAGGTCAGTGATTGGGGGTGGGAGAGTAGGGGT
Source organism: Physeter macrocephalus (assembly GCF_002837175.3). Classification (NCBI taxonomy): domain Eukaryota; kingdom Metazoa; phylum Chordata; class Mammalia; order Artiodactyla; family Physeteridae; genus Physeter; species Physeter macrocephalus. Next base: position 159,006,668 of record NC_041224.1, read on the forward strand.
GGGAGGTGCCTAGACCAGAAAAGGATAAAAAAGGGATACATTTTGAAGGTCAGCACATAGAGTGAATGAAGGCATCAGTTGAAAAATATTTTGAAAAGTCAAGAAAGGGAGGTGGCTTTGTGAAGGTGTTGGTTTTGAGGTTTTGATGACTATGAAATACCCAAGTGAGAATACCCACTAATCAGTAAGGAGATCCTGAACTAGAGTTTGGGAGAGAGTATAAATCTCACCTGTGCATTTGTGAGTTAGTCACCTAAAGATGATGGTTGAATCCATGAAAATGGATGACATTTTCCACAGAAGAAGTGTGTTCAGAGGGTTTGGCATATCCCTGATGAGTGTATAGTAAGAGAGCAAGGAACCATTGAAGAAAAGAGGAGCAGTTAGAAGAACAAGAGAACCCAGGCGGTGGATGGAATAATGTGTGTTTCAGAACCATGGGGGAGCTGGACTCTAAGGCCAGCTGCGTATCATGGAGGAAACAGTGGATCACCTGGGATGAAGGACAGAAGGCGACTTAAAAGTCTTTTGTAGTGATCCTATGTTTGTCTGTAGACTAACATCCCTGGCAAGGAATGGGTTAGCTTTTACTGGTTCTTCTTCATTAATACAAATAGAAAAACAGGTGGTGAAACAAATTGGAAAACAATGTACACACAACTGACACTCCTAGAGAAAAAGATTTCACACTGTCTCTTGCTAAACTGTTCTGATCCTCAATAGCACTTGTTACCCAGGAGTTCTTTTTAAAATCATTATCCAAAATCCCTACTGCTGTCATTTAAGCTGTATTTTTTTTTCTGACTTTCTTTTGTTTATCCTCAGGGGACAGGAAGAACATATGGTAACGATTTCTCAAGTAATAATCTTCATATTTTTGAAATAGGTATTGCACAGTTTTGTTTGTTTTTTCTTGCTCTCTAGCCTTCTATTCTTCAGGCTAAATAATAGTAAGTAGTTTATTCTTTCTTTATGGGCATTTCTTCCTAGGGCAATGGCTCAGACTGAGAGCCACAGTGGAGTCAATTTTGCCTATTGGTAGAAATTAGAGAATGAAATGATGGAGACTCCTTTTGGGAGCAACTCTGTGCATCTTTTGTAGCCTGAGAGCACTTATCAAAACTAATAGGTACATAGGAAATCTCTCAAAAACATAAAATTTGTGGTCAACTGGAAAGAAACATAACTTTTATCTTTTATCTCTTACTCCCAATGACAACTGTGTATCAACTCACTTTCTGTTTGAATGAAAGTAAGGGTAAAAAAATAAGTACTAAGGTATGAAATCAGGAATATGATTTCTAAAAGGTTGTTAAAAGTCAAGGCTAGTCTGTTGGGCTGTTTCTAAGGGTTATGGTATTTTCTTTATTTTAATATATTCATAAACACTCAGAGGTTGTTAAAAGCTCTTGTAATAAATGTTGCCTCCACTTCCTCCCTAGAATTTATGCTATCATTTTTCATGGCAGTCTTAATAAAGATTATTAAGGACTCTGAGTCTCAATTCATCAGCAAGTGTTTGTTGAAGGCCAAGCAAGAGTTTGCCACTGTGTTCCAGGGGAAGTTAAGTAAACCCCCAATTAGAGACTATTAAGGTTGATAAAGCTTATGATTTATCTCAAAGCAGGAATTCTGTTGATAGCAAAATGGGACTGAATGTTTACATACGACTGACCTTGAGCTAGCCACTATTCTAAGACTTTCTACATAATTATTTACATTATTTCTTTTAATACTTATAACGACCCATTGCATTAGGTACTGTTATCCTTATTGTGCAGATGAGGAAACTCCTGAGACTTGCCTAAGGTCATATAGCTAGTAAGCAATAGAGGTCAGATTTGAACCTGGGTCTCCTGGCTCCAAATCCTGCATATTTAATAATTACTTCATGAGAGATGACTTCCACATTCTCCTTGAGTAAATTGAGAGGTGAGAAGTGCACTACTTTGTACTAGAAAATTCCTCCTTCTGTTGAAATGGAATCTTCCTTCCTATACCTCTCCTTGGTTAGTTAAGTTTTACTCCCTGGATGGAAGAGCCTCTTCTAGAGAGATGAAGAATTTCTTCTTCAGAAGCTGAAGACAGCCTTCAAACTCCTCCAAAAATCTTTTTTCTTCAGGATTCATATCATTTTCCCCTTCACCTGCACAAATGGCATTTGTTTTATTTATTTCACTTTGTAAAATTTGCCTTTTTCCAGAAAGGGCATTGGATGGTTCACACAAATATACCTAATAGACAAGTGAGATAATATATCCTTCCAAGTTTGGTGGCATTAGTAGATTTGATAAGCATGCCTTTTGTGTCTTCCTTTGAGCTACATATAAAAGATTAGGGCAGTGGAGAGCGTGGACCCCTGCATCGGGCCCCTGGACACTCCCCCAGGACTTCTCGAATATCCAGCCCGCATCTTTCCATCCTGGTTACAATGTTGTCCACTGGCATACATATCAAGACTTTCTTGGGACTTCCCTGGTGGCGCAGTGGTTAAGAATCCACCTGCCAGGACTTCCCTGGTGGCACAATGGTTGAGAGTCCGCCTGCTGATGCAGGGGAACCGGGTTCGCGCCCCGGTCTGGGAGGATCCCACATGCCGCGGAGCGGCTGGGCCCGTGAGCCATGGCCGCTGAGCCTGCGCGTCCGGAGCCTGTCCTCCGCAACGGGAGAGGCCACAGCAGAGGGAGGCCCGCATACCACAAAAAAAAAAAAAATAAAAAAAAATAAAATATATATATATATATATATATCTTAATTAAATCTTTGTGATAGTGGACGATTTACTTAATCTCTGAGCTTTCATTCTCCTTGTCTAGCAGGAATAACAACAGATATGTTGTCCCTTCTTAAGGATACTTGTAAGGATTAAATATGATACACAGGTTATATTTGTAGCACATAGTAGGTGCTTAATTATGATTACAGATACATGTCGAGAAGAGTTTGTGTGGCTGATGGGCACTGGTAGATGTTTATTTAACAATCGTCTTCCTGGGGTGTCGGGGGGAAGCTCTGGTTTGTAGCATTCACTGATTTCTGTGGTGAAAGTACTCCCACCAATGCTGCTTTCAAGCTACCATTGTGGCATCACCCAGAACAGAGTTGGGAAATAATATGGACAACTAAATGGCTCTTGGGAGCCAACGCAAGCCTGTTTGTTCTATGTCACTATGTGTGTCCCATGCTCACTCCCATTCCCAGGCACAAATAAGATTTGCAGCATTAATAAGTAAATTATAAGGTACAGAGAAAAAAGAAATCCATTACAAAGAACTCCCATCATGAAAAGGAGAGGTGATGATACAGGGCCTGCAGTATCTTTCTGTATTTGTTTGCTTTTTTTTTCTTTCTTTACCTCTATCTGTCTCACCCTCCCTTTCTACCTTCCTCTTCTAATAACTGCTTTATATGGCAACAGTTATCTAGGAAAGTGAAGGATTTGATAAGAAATTCCAAGGTTTGTTTAGAAAAATGAACACAAAGTATCCATGTTTTATCGGATACGTAGCATTCAGCTAAGAGTTGGGTGTAAAAAGAAACATTTGCCTACCCAAAGAAACCACCATCACAATCTTGGCATAAGAGAAATGGGTTTTTCTGATATTGACTTTTTTCTTTCCTTATGAAGAGAAATGTCTGAATATGCTCGTTTTCATACTTTAAGTCATCATCAATTACAGAGTTGCAGGCACATTTCTTGTGGGCTACCTCCAGCGGCTGTCAGTGAAAACCAAGCAGCTGTTGGGTAGATAGTGAAGAAAAGCCCCCTTCGTGCTACCCTCCTATTTTAGTCTCCTGGCACAGGTGGAGATATTTATGCACAGAGAAGGAAACGAAGAGCATGCATCCAGGTTCCTTTCTGGCTGTCTGCTTAGAAAGCGCTGCTTGGGCTTCCCTGGTGGCGCAGTGGTTGAGAGTCCGCCTGCCGATGCAGGGGACACGGGTTCGTGCCCCGGTCCGGGAAGATCCCACATGCCGCGGAGCTGCTGGGCCCGTAAGCCATGGCCGCTGAGCCTGCGCGTCCGGATCCTGTGTTCCGCAACGGGAGAGGCCACAACAGTGAGAGGCCCGCGCACCGCAAAAAAAAAAAAAAAAAAAAAAAGAAAGCGCTGCTTTTTGGACAGTCCTCACAACGTGACACAGATGAAACTTCGTATGCACAGTGCTGTATTTATGTATTGGTCGCTTCCTTCTGGCAACTCTTTGGCAGGAAGAATCAAGTTCTTCTCTCTGAACATCATTACCAACTATTTCCCTTTGTGTTTACTATTTGAGCATTGTAGATTGTGAGAGCAATGATTGCTTTTATGCTTCAAAGACTGGAAATATTTTCTTCCTTGACACTTGATGGTCGATTTGGGGAAGTGGCAATAACCAGGTGGAACTGGACAAGGAATTACGATATATAATTCCCATTAGTAGTAAGTTTTCCTTAGACATTTCATCATACTTGAAAATGGAATACCCTGGAGGTTGGGAACCTAATTTTATAGTGGCTCTGCTTTTGGAGTGTTTTGTTCAATCCGTTTATTAGACAGTTTTTACTTTTCAATGCTTATTAATGTTGAGGTATTTTAACAAACACCTTAAAGCTATAATTCTAGAGCTAAAAAGTCCTACCGTAGAGATACCAGCAAAGATAGGTGGAGCTATACAAGAATGCATCATAAATACAACCAATCATTTGGAATTACTCCTGAATTGCTGTTTAAAAAGTTTGTAAGTCACTCTTGTCACCATAGTTTAGCGTAAAGTTAATGAAAATAGGACTGTATAATTTTGATGTAAAACATCAAGCACCTCATAATTATCATCATCATCCATCTTTATCCACTATTATCCATCATCATTATTACCATATTTTTATTGCTTGGATTAATCCAGTCCTAATAGAGCACAATGGTATGGAAATTATTTAATTACATTATAAGTGCAGACTTTATCAAGTCAGAAATCATTTAGTCTTATGACAGAAATCAGAAATACCATCTCCTGAAAGGACTAAGTTATATATGCCTTTGAGGTATTTAACTCATACATGCAGAGAAATATGTAGGTTGTCTGACAGCTGATTTTTCTTCTATTCTCCCATGTTTTAATTTTCTCTCTCTATCAAGGAATCTCAAACATTAGTGTTCAGAAGAAGCACTTAGGAACTTTGCAAAATAAACAAATTTGGGTACCTCAACATAGTGGGTCTCTGTTGGAGCTCTTGGAGTCTCTCTATTTTTTGTGACAAGCATTCCAGATGCTTCTGATATAGGGTGTCTGGAAGAATGCATTCTAAGGAACGTCCCACTCAGCCCTCATAAAAGGCATTCATTATTCTGCCTATGTTTTTTGTTATATTACTGTCCAATGGAATGTGACTATCAATAATTATTGTGATTACTATTATATGTTACTATGGTTACATCAGTCCTAATTATATTGGTCATTAATTATTATTAATAATAATAAATTATAGCCGTATATATATGGTACTACTATGACAGACATTCTATTAAAGGATTTTCATGTATTAATCCTCATAGAAGCCTTTTGAGGCGGATAATATCATATCCCCATGTTCTAGATGAGAAGTTTCCTTTGGAGGAAGTGATCACTGAGTCATAGAGGTAAGAGAGTGAACTGGAACCAGACCACGTGGGTTCAGGGTCTGCCTTGGCCAGTTACTGGCTGTGTGGCAGTTCCAAGGGCCCTTCTCTTCCTGACTGTAAAGACGACCAAGGATATGACTAATACTAACCTCACAGGGTGGAGCTGAAATATGCAAGTGTTCGAAGGCTAGCCCAGAAAATTGTCCACGCCCTGGAATGTTAACTGTTATCACCCTCTGCTGTGACAACTCTGCCTTTCCAGCCCCATTTCTACTAAGTCATTATCATTAACATCACAATGCTGCTTTCTGGGCTGTAGTGGGAAGAGTATTGTGGGTTTTTTTTTTTTTAATCAATGGGAAACATTTGGTTTTCAATTAATTGTAATAGGCAAACATGCAAATATTAGTCATAATTAATAACTTGATTACCTAATTAGAAAGGCAGAACACAATGCGTGTGACCAGGAGATTAATGTACAAGTCTCAGTGTTCATTACAACTATTAAATTCATTCGCATTTTTAGTATGAAATGTGAAAGCAAGAAAGAAAAAGGAAGAAAAAAAAAGGAAAAGAAAAGAAAGAAAAAACACTAAGCCTCTTTCTCTACCAGATTAAATTTCAGACATTAGCCTGTCTATAGCCTTTCCCACTCTGGGAGGAATATCTCACAGCATGCTACACGACTCCATAGCTACTTCCTGGCTCTCTGGCCTTTGAGGCAAGCTCTCAAACCCCTTTGAGTTTTGAAGGTATTTTCAACTACCATTGTATCAATGGAACATTGCTTACAAATCCCTGTCTTGTTTCCATCACTGTCTGTCATTCTCAGGATTCAGTGTGCATTAGTGTCACCTGGGGCTCTTTTATAAATGCAAATTCCCGAGTCCTAGATTCATTCCTTAGGTCTGGCATGGAGCTCAGAAATCTGAGCCCCAATCACTGACCCGCTCCCCTGGGTGACCTTGACGTAGCCAGTCCACAGACTTCTCTTTGAGAAACACCAGCTTAGCTTGTAGAAAAGCAAAAGTGCACATGAATAAACATTTGGGACATGATAGGACAAAAGAAACTGAAGTAAGAAGAGCAGGCATTCAAAAGAAAGTGAGACTGCCTCTCTCAAGGCATCTTATTTATAATATATCCGACTAACGATTGCTGTACAGATAGGGTTTTTGCAGCAAGGTTCAGAACAGGGGCAAGTGAGGAGACACAGTTGAGCTGGGAGCACTGAGAAGGAGACCACTCTGAAGATGAGCACGAACACAGCCAAAACTGAGATCACCATACGAGTTCCCCTTCTCGGCTTCCTCCCTTTATTTCTTTGGCCAGCTCTCCCTGCCCCAACCTGCCACTAAAGATCCTGTTTAGAATGGACCTGGGTCTCAGGGAATTGTTGAATATGCATAGAGGAAAGGTTTTGCAAGCTGTGCTTGGAATCTTCTGAGTTTGTTGATAGGTATGTATTTTGGCATTGTTTAAAGAGAAGGGACATAGATGGGAGAGAGATCTTAAATAGGAAGAAAACCAGGGAATCCCTCCCAGATGATAATTCAATTGAGAATTATCTCAATAATTGAGATAATTGATTATCCGTAATTGAGAAGCACATCTAAAGGTTTAGGATATACATTAGCACATTTAATCTTCTTAACCACTTTACAGACAAGAAAACTGGGAAGTTGAGTAACTTTCCCGAAGGACAGAAAGAGGAGGCAGCAAGCATAATGACTCCACACTTGGGAGGAAACAAATCATCATTTGTATGTAAAGGAAAACTACATTTCGAGTCCATCGCAAATGGTGCTATTTGAATTAATTAGACTGAATAACTCTGTAAGAATTGGAGCCTGCAGCTCAGACAGAATTCAAACGGTTGTGGCAGCAAATGTAACTTTCTGGTGCTTCTTATGATGATAAATTGGGTAGCGTTACATAATCCCATGTAGGACAGTTCCTGGATTTATGGAAATGGGCATATGAGGTAGGATTAAAGAACCAGACAGAATTCATCCACTAGACTCTGCCATGATGGTTCATTTATTTATTTTTTTTCTAAAGCTGAGCCAAGAATATCGGTGCTCTAATTTTTTATTTCTTTTTGGCCAAAAGAGCTCAAGATCTCACACTGAGAACACTGAAGTCTTTACCAAGGATCTTTTTTTAGCCAAGAATGCATTTTTTATCTCCACATTCCCAAAACATCTTTCTGTATCAATTAATATTTGTTGAAAATTTAATTTTCTATGACTGGCTGAACAATAATAATATTCATAATATCTTATAGTTAGTGAGCTCTTACTCTGTGTGGTCACTGTTTCAAGTGTTTTATCCATATTTCATTGTCTGAAATAGCACAATTTACTTTGACTAACTCAGTTTTATTGGACATTATGTTAATTTTCCAATTTTTGCCTTTTTTTTTTTTTTTTCGGTACGCGGGCCTCTCACTGTTGTGGCCTCTCCCGTTACGGAGCACAGCCTCCGGACACACAGGCTCAGCGGCCATGGCTCACGGGCCCAGCCGCTCCGCGGCATGTGGGATCTTCCCAGACCGGGGCAGGAACCCATGTCGCCTGCATCGGCAGGCGGATTCTCAACCACTGCGCCACCAGGGAAGCCCCAGTTTTTGCCATTATAAGCAGTGTTGCAGCAAATCATATCTGTAGCTAAACTGTAGAAAATATTTGTAATTATAGAAATTATTTATAATTACAGAATTATAGAAAATTATAGAAAATATTTATTATTTTAGAAATAATTATAGAAATAATAATTTCTATAACATATATTATATAATATATTATTATATATAATATATTATATAATATTTATATTATATATGATATTATATATAATATATTATATAATATTTATATTATATATGATATAATATATATAATTATATATACTATATAATATATTATGTAATATATATTATATAATATATATATTATACAATTATATATAATTTTTATTATTATTATTATAGAAAATATTTATAATTACAAATATAAAAATATTTGTAATTATTTTCAAATATGATATTATATATAATATATAATATTTATATTATATATGATATAATATATATAATTATACTATATAATATATTATGTAATATATATTATATAATATATATATTATACAATTATATATAATTTTTATTATTATTATTATAGAAAATATTTATAATTACAAATATAAAAATATTTGTAATTATTTTCAAATCCTTTTAAGATTATTCTGTCCACTAATGGATGTTCTGAGAGATACTATTTTGAAAGCAACTATCTTAACAATTTACCATGTACCTTAACTAGGTGAATATGCTTGTTTTATCAGGACAAGTGTGTCATCTGTGTGGTTCCCCATGGAATCCCCAACACCTACAAAATGGTACATAGGAAGCATTCCAAAAGAATACTGAATATGTGAACAAGTTAGTCAAAGTATGTCCTACCCATCAAGAAACCCAGTTGGAATCTATTATGTGTTCTGGGTAACTCCTCTGAGCATTGAGAATTTGTGTGACTAGTTCTCTCTTACTTATATCTAAGTTGAACTGCTGAGTGTGGGCAGTAGAAATTGCTTCAGTAGGAATTTAGTTGGCTGGAAGTTCTGAGGTGTTATTTGTCTTATTGGGGAGAACGCTTACCCACTTCCCTGATTGTAGGAAGCCCAGGTCTCCCAAGAGTTCTGTCTGGATTTCATGTAGAGCTCTAAGGTTATAATAAACATTCCTGACTTCTGCATATTTGCTGTTTTCCCAGAGAAGATGATTGAGTCAAAGTCACTTCTTTTTTTTTTTTAATTTATTTTTTTATACAGCAGGTTCTTATTAGTTATCTATTTTATCCATATTATTCTATACATGTCAATCCCAATCTCCCAGTTCATCCCACCATCACCACCCCACTCCGCCACTTTCCCCCCTTGGTGTCCATATGTTTGTTTTCTACAAAGTCACTTCTTTTGTCAATTCTCAGTTCATTTGTTGTGGATTACATGGTTAGATAAGACAATAGAGCCAGTCTGATGCTGTAGGAACTCTTAGTAGTGTTTGCTTGGTGGGACCGTGGTGTTCCTTGGGGGTTTGTAAGCCCTGTCTAGATGGTGAAACACAGGGCTCTTTGAACTGCCCTTTCCTCTTTGCCACCTGACCTAATTGTCCCTTACCCATCCCTAATACTCCTCTAGTAAAATAAGCAGGAAGTGTGGTCTCTAGTCTCCCTTATAACAGTAACTATATTTTTTTTTTCCTGTGGGCAAGTCACTTAATTTACCTGTATCTAAAGGTGAAGTGTCTAGGTTTCAAAACTAAATAGCCTAGATTTGTGTCGTGGTCCTACTACTCACTATTACTGACCTTGAGCAAGCTACTTAACCTCTTTTTGCCTCAGTTTCCTCATTTTTATAATAGGGTTGTTAAGAGTACTTTCCCCATATGCTTATTGTGAGATAATACATAAAATGAGCTTAGAGGAATGACTGGAGCATCACAAGTTCTCAATGTTAAATTGTTTTTATTAGGAAGGGATATATATATACTTAACTTGTCTGGAATTAAGGAAAAGGACCACTAGCTCATTCCAACTCTAAGATAATGATGATAATAAGTACAGTTATGATTATTTGACATGTCCAGGCACTGAATTGAATGCTTTGTCTATCTTATGCAGTTTAAATCTGGCAACTTGTTGAAGTATGTATGTATTATTATTCTATGTTGCCAGTGAGAAAACTGGAGATCCGGAAGATTGGATACTTTGTTCAAGGTTAAATAGCTCTTAAGTGGTGGAGTTCAGATTTGAATGTAGCTCCATCTGACTTTAAAACTTTATGCTAAGTCACACCTATAATCTTCTTTCATTGAGCCTTAGTCCTGTATTATAAATTCTGATGGCTATTCCAGCGGAATCTTTCTGAATTCTTGCCTTGATCACTTACTTTCAAAGCCAGCCAAATCTTGAAAACATAGGATTTTTATAAACTCTATCAATATAATTCAAAACTATATAAATAACTTTTAAAGATGTGCAGCTAAGTTGCCTTTTCCCCTGTTATTACACTAACAATGTAATTTTCCCTGGTGTTGCTCTGAGTATTAAGGAATTAAAGCACTTGAGGCTGGATGTTGAAAGAATTTTTGTTTTGTTTTGTTTTAGTCGTTGTTTCTGGTATTTTGTTTCTTTTTCCTTCATTCTACTTTTTCCTTCTTCAATCTTGGCTTGAAGGGGAACTTCCTGTACCTGTTCAGGAATCTGTGGCAAAGGGAACAAGCACAGTAATTTGTCTGCCACTATTTGGATGTTAATACAGTATCATAGCAGCCAGAAAACAGACAGAGACCCTGTGAACATCATTGGGTTTGGGCTGCAGCTTTGGTTGCCAAAATGCATTTTTTAACCATTGGCATTTCCACCACCTGTTATGGGTAATAATCGTCTAAAGGACAGAACCCCCTGTCTGTGATTTTTCTTTCTGGGCTTCATTGGAGAAAGACTGTGAAATGATTGATTCCTCTGTACATGTGCAGCTACAGTGTTTTCTCAGGTGCAGAGTTTTGGCCTCTGATACTCTATGTTCTTAGGTTAATCTATTAACTTGCTTGGGGGAAAAGGGACAAGAAAGATGGATGAAGGTGTTACAAAACCAAGATGAGAAGGCTCTCTCAAAGTCTTAACCACTGTCTCTTCCTCCCTGTTCCCGCCTGCTCCTCGGAAGTCCTTTATAGGAAACTGGGTCTGTTAACAGCTATGCTTTATACCTGTTGTTACAAAATGAGACCAGCTCTTTTTTACTCTGTGGGCACCTATCTTCCCTCCCATATCCTCCTTAAAAGAAAACACACGTGCACACGTGCATACACACACAGTTCTGTGCTCAAATAAGTGTGGGAAATGCTGGATGAAACAATATTAAGTAAGTCTTTTCACTGCAGGCATCCTCAGATCCTGAAAAAAAAAAAAACAACTCACCTTGGAATGCTTTTTTTTTTTTTTTTTTTTTTTTTTTTTTTGTGGTATGCGGGCCTCCCTCTGCTGTGGCCTCTCCCGTTGCGGAGCACAGGCTCCGGACGCGCAGGCCCAGCGGCCATGGCTCACGGGCCCAGCCGCTCCGCGGCACGTGGGATCCTCCCAGACTGAGGCGCGAACCCGGTTCCCCTGCATCGGCAGGCGGACGCGCAACCACCGCGCCACCAGGGAAGCCACTGGAATGCTTTTTTAGGAGTGGCTTAGGGGCTAACGTTCTATTAGATAACATTTTGGAGAACAATGGACTAGATCATTTGCATTTCATTTTTAAGATTTAGTTTACAAACATGTTGTTGCTTGGGTAAATTGACTTGTTCGAGTGAATTTTTTTTTAATTAATTTATTTATTTTTGGCTGTGTTGGGTCTTCGTTTCTGTGCTTGGGCTTTCTCTAGTTGCGGCAACCGGGGGCCACTCTTCAGCTCGGTGCGCAGGCCTTTCACTGTCGCTGCCTCTCTTGTTGTGGAGCACAGGCTCCAGACGCGCAGGCTCAGTAGTTGTGGCTCAAGGGGCTAGTTGCTCCGCGGCATGTGGGATCCTCCCAGACCAGGGCTCGAACCCGTGTCCCCTGCATTAGCAGGCAGATTCTCAACCACTGCGCCACCAGGGAAGCCCCGAGTGAACTTTTTTATGGATAATTTTTCATGTTACAAGTGTATTTTTATAGTAACTCCCAGAAGCTGTGGTTCTAAGAAGATTCTGCAGGAACATTCTCTCAGTAGCTACCCTGTTTTCGTTCCCCCTACATCTTTCTCCTGTCCTTATAAAGCCATGAGCATACCTAAAAAGAAGAACGATAAGGAAGTGGTAGAGGTACATTCCTCTGTAGGTGGATTGGTATGTCAGTTAATGCTGTATGCAAGTAATCTGTGGGTGGGTTTTATTAATTAGATATCAAGAAATTGTATGAAAAATAAACATATCCTGGATTTGTCTTTGTGCACATTTTAAAGGTGTTTTTCCTTTTTTATTATCAGTTTCACTTTGGCATGTTCATGGAATCAACATAAATTTATGGACTCAAATGTAACAGAGTAAAACTACAATGCAGTTTTTTTAATGTAACATTCAAAATACACTATATCACAAATTACTTTAAAGAAACAATGGAAAGCAAAAGGAAACCCTTAAAAGGAGATTCTTACCATGGTAGGTAGCACAGAACCCATGTGACAGGGGTCAAGAACTCTGCTGTTGGGCTTCAAACTCTGACCCAGCTCATTCTCTCAGTGTGTCAGCACTGATTCTAGGAGAGACTGGCCCTTGTGGCTGCCATAATGTAAAGCACTCACACAACCACGTAGCGTTTCCATTCTTGGAAAATTATGCTATTGATATTTGGTTTTAAGATATCAATCATAAAGACATGTTTTTATTCCCTTCCAAGTCAACTAATTTCATAAAACAATGTGTTGAAATGAAAACGTTTTATTGTTAAACTTGGTATAGTCATAACCACATATATCTTACGTTGGGCTCAGTCATATTCCCATTTTTCATGAGGCTCCTAGTTATAGTAAAGAAAAAACTTTCTGATTATGAAATAAATGAGTTCATTGTCCTCTGTGTTCTGAGTGTTGCTGTCTACAGCGTATGTGGAGAGGAGGTGGCTGTGAGGATAAGTCTCTGGTCACCTGGAATGGCTCCCATTGGTCCATGAAAGAAGACAGTCCCGTTTTCTGGGTGATAAAGAGCCCAGTGTCTGAGTTAGAGGGCAAACATGGAGGGCACTCAAATTGTCTTCCTAGCTGTTCTAGAGTGGTCTTTGGGTCAGAAAGCAAAATCAAGGGATGTGCTGCAAATCAAAGTTTACTTGGATTTTCCCTTATTCCTGAGCCAGATCCATTTGAATGTAGTTTCCTTCCAGTTCTGGCAATAGGTTGTCAGTTTTTGTGTTCATGGTTCTCTGTGAGTATACATTTTCTTGTCTTTGTCAGTATTTTGTGGGAAGAGCAAAGAGCCTTTATCAGGGGTTGGTAACATGGTGACGTTTTCAGCAGCAAGTTCTTAGATTGTTTTTATAAATGTTCTCATTTTTTTCTTTTAGACTTCCATTGACATGCAGTCTTTTACTTATGGTCTATTTCCTTTAACTTTCCCTCTTCCACACTTTCTCCAAATTCAGAGGGAAAGGACACCAATGAAAAGAATTCTAGAGATACATTGTGAGCTGAAGTTCCAGTAAAGTTAGGGGAAATCTTTATTTTGAACCGTGGACATGGTTTCATTCCTTCTTGAGACTGGTACTACTAGATGGTGCTGCGACTGGCACAGGTACTACTGGTTGCTTAAAAGAATGGGCATAAAGCTGTATCTTATATTAAGATCCTTCTTTTCAAAAGAAAGCTCCATTTTGTAGTTATTATATCTTTAGCTTTCCTAGAGCTATAGATCTCCACAATATTGATGGTCCATTCTAGTACTATTTGAGGGAAGGATTTTGTTAAATTATATATATTTATATCTATATACATATTATGCCTCAAATAATATTTGTTAAATGATTACATAAATTCAAAATCTCTTTGAAATAATAGAAATGGGAAATGGAGTTGCAGGTTTTATATGTATGTCTCTAAAGGGGTCAGAGTGGTAAAAGTTTTAGAAGCACGTGTTAGAAAGAGTTTGTGAAGTTGGAAAACAGAAACAATAAAAGAACAAAACTGAAAGAGATAGATGTTTTCTCTGTGCTCTTCCTGGTGTGGCTCTGCTGAGATTATTCTGCTTATCTATGCTGTGTAACAAACAACCCCAAATCCAGTGGCTTTTAAGTAACCATCATTTTTCTGATGTCACGGATTCTGTGGGGCAGGAATTTGGACAGAGCAATACAAGAATGGCTTGTCTCTGATCCCTGATATCCAGAGTCTCAACTGGGAAGACTTGAAAAGCTGAGAGTTATTTGCATGGCCGCGACCTGGAATTACCCGGAGGGTTCTTTACTTATAATGTGTCTGGTGCCTGAACTGGCAGGATTCAAAGGCTGAGCTGAGCTGGGACTATCTACTTGGCATTTGTATGCAGCTTGTGCTTCTTATTCACAGTCTGGTTTTCTGAGAGAGACTGTCCTGAGAGGGAGCTTCTGGAGAGGGAACGTTCTCAGAAACCAGGTGGAAACTGCATTGCCTATTCGAGCCTCAGAAGCACACAGGGACATTCCCACCACATTTCATTGGTTACAAGTGAGTCACTCAGGCCAATCAGATTAAAGGGGAGAGAAAATTAGATTCCCCCCCCTTCTGATTAGGGAGAGGCAAGGTCACACTGCAAAAGAGCAAGTTGCATGGGAGATGTTTTTTATGGCTGTCTTTAGAAAAATACACTTCTCCACAGACATTGTTTGGTCATTTAAAAAATGTATGATATGATTGTATTTTTATAATGTTTGTTTGAGAAGTGTATCAGTCACTTCATCATGCTAACACAAGATGGATCATTTTAAAGTGCTCTGTATCTGAAATGCTGCCTTTCTTCATCTTTCTAGGAATGCTCTAAGATAATATACGGGAACTAATCGACATTACTTTCTTCATTCGTATAGCTCAATTTACAATAACCATTATTTAATAACTGTTATAGGAAAAACATCAGAGAATGGAAAATAAGAAACAGGAACATACAAGCAAGAAGAAATTAATGAATAATTAGGGAGTGGAAATACTTAGGGCACAGTAGCATACACCAACGAACTTCTAGTGATTCTCAACCCTTGTTGCTCAAAAGAATCATCTACAGAGTTAAAAAATAAAAAACAAAAAACTCTGGCATCAGGAAACACCGATTTAATTGGTCTGAGGTGTGAACCAGACATCAGAATTTAAAAGCTCCCGAGGAGATTCTCATGTGCAGCCAGCCTTGTGAACCGTTGTTCTCATAAACTCTTTGTAAAGAGCATACAAGAAAAAAAATCTTTAATTGTAATGCTTAGTTGCCTTAGTGAATTCTTATCAATAAGATGCTAATCTAAGCAGACACTCATTTGCCTCTTCACTCTTCTATGGATTATTCCACAGCAGACTCTGTTGGTTTCATGTCTGACATGGAGACAAAGCCCACATGCCAGTATCTAAAGCAAAAAGCAGAAAAGAACTTGTTTTCTTGATGATCATTGAACCACTGAAAGAGCAACCTTATAGTTGCCCTATTTTTATGTGAGATGATGTTTCCTACTTTTTTCAGCCAGGTGTTAAGATATTCTATAGCTTGCAACCAAAAGCATTTGAACTATTCCTACCTACAAGCACATTTTCTTGATTACCTGGTCAATCTGCTGTGCAGATTCACCATGAATTCAGATGGATCTGGGTTTGGATCCTGGCTCTGCCACAGTTAAATAACTGAATAACCTTCAGCCGTCTTTCTAGCTCACTGTGATTCCATAAATTGGGAGAAAATAGAATACCTGTTCTATGAAATGGCTTTAGGAATTAAAATCATTCAGTTTTCAGTCAACAAACCTTGACTGAGCACATGGCTATTCCCAGATCCTGTTCTGTACAAAGAGTGTATAGTGATGAGTAGGACAGCCCCACACTGTATTCTTTTGAGGAAGAAAGGCAATAAGTAAGTTAAAAAGAAGATACTGTCAGTTTCTGATACAAGCTGGGATAAAACAGGATGGAGCAAGAGTATGATTGGGAGATACTTTAGGTTGTGTGGATAGGAAAAGCTCAAATCCCAAATGATAAAAGGTAGCTCTGCAAGGACCAGAAAAGCACATCTAAGAGGAATTGTTAATGAAAAAGCCTTATGCAAAAGTAGGCTTAGCTTGGGACTTCCCTGGTTGCGCAGTGGTTAGGAATCCGCCTGCCAATTCAGGGGACACAGGTTCGATCCCTGGTACGGGAAGATCCCACATGCCACGGAGCTACTAAGCCCTTGCACCACAACTACTGAGCCCGTGAGCCACAACTACTGAAGCCCATGCTCTGCAACAAGAGAAGCCACCACAATGAGAAGCCCACACACCACAACGAAGAGTAGCCCCCGCTCGCCACAACTAGAGAAAGCCTGCGCGCAGCAACGAAGACACAATGCAGCCAAAAATAAATAAAATTTAAAAAAACATAAAAATAAAAACAAAAAGTTGAAGTAAAGGGAAATAAAAATTTTAAAAGGCTTAGCTTGTTTGAGAACCAAGAAAAGGCAGAGAGCCAGCATGTAATCAGCAACGGACAGAGTGAAGAGAGTCAGAGTGGACAGCTAGGTGGAGGCTTGATTATGTAAGCCGGGGGGAGCAGTTTAGCTTCGTTGTAAGTCTGGGGGTGAGCATTTGTAGAATTTTAAGCAAGGGAGTAAATTACCTACTGTTATTTATGGACAGTCAAGAGGGAAGTGGGAAACCCAGTTAGGAGGCTGTTGTAATTGTCCAAGTGAGATATGATGGTGTCTTGTTTTAGATTGGTGCCGACAGAAATGAAAAAAAAGAAAAAGGGGCATTCAATTTTGCTGTGAACCTGAATCTGCGCTAAGATAGAAACCATTTTAAAAATGTACATAAATGTAAGTAAAACACTTAGCTTTATATTGTGGGCACTCAATAAATACTAGCTGTTATCCTGGTTATATTATCATTAGTGTTAATAAAACCTTAAGGCAAGATCTTGTTCTGTCATCAGCACTGCTTTTGCAGAAAGATTTAATAAGAAAATCAGAGACGTTTTTCCAAAATGTATGTATCATGTTTAAAGGCTTTCCCCCTGAGTGTGCTATGATACTTAGAGGACCTGGTTAGCTTAGGTCTCTATAGAGGGAGGCTACTTAATTTAGTGATGTGGGTTAACTAAGGGTAAGTGCAAAGAGCCAACACTTCTAATGGATGTTTATTTTTATTTTCACATCTGATGGTCAAATAATTGTATTTTAGCATCCCAACACAGTTTTTAATCATTGTACAGTGTGGTTCTATGATCATTTTACATTATGTACCACCCAACCCAAATTAGTTTCATGATCCTATACAGGCAGTATTATTTTCCCATCAAAATAGGGACAAGTATGCAAAAGCAGGATAAATACTACCTTTCAGAATGTTAAATTTGATCAGCATTGGTCTTAAGACCAATGCAAATCCTCACTGTCTTGTCTTACCAGGCTACTTGTAAGAAGCTATTTGACAGGCCATAAAACGAAGGCTAGTTTATAATTAAGGCAAAGGGTCTGCATTGAAATGTAGGTTACAGTTCTCAACCTAAATATCTCTACTTTTCATTTTCTGCTAGAAAACTGCTTGCCATCTTTATTTCTTAGTTTCAGACCTGTAAACTGAGATTAAGATATGCTTTCCAGTTTAAAGGATGCTGCCTGCATCAGTGAAATCATCCTTCCGTACTTGAAGGACGTTAAAAAGAGAGGCTTCCTAGGTAGAGATGATAATGTTTTATCCATCCTGTTTTTCCCCCTTAAATAGGTTTTATTTTTTAAAGCAGTTTTAGGTTCATAGCAAAATTGAGCAGAAAATACAAAGTTCCCTTATATCCACTGCTCCCCCACTGTCAGCATCCCCCACCACAGTGGTACATTTCTTACACTCGAAGAACCTATATTGACACATCATTATCACCTAAGGTCCATGGTTTACATTAGGGGTCACTCTTGGTGTTGTACATTTAGTGGGTTTTGACATACGTATAATGACATGTATCCACTATTATAGTATCATACAGAGTAATTTAACTGCCCTAAAAATCCTTTGTGTTCCTCCTCCCTCCCCTTTCCTTGGCAACCACTGATCTTTTTACCATCTCTATAGTTTTACCTTTTCCAGAACGTAATATAGTTAGAATCATACAGTATGTAGTCTTTTCAAATTGGCTTCTTTTGCTTAATAATATACATTTAAGGTTCCTCCATGTCTTTTCAGGTTTTGATAGCTCATTTCTTTTCAGTGCAGGATACTATTCCACAATTTATATATCCATTTGCCTACTGAAGAACATCTTGGTTGCTTCCGAGTTGTGGCAGTTATGAATAAAGCTGCTATGAACATCTGTATGCAGGTTTTTGTGTGAACATGTTTTCAACTCGTTTGGGTAAATATTAAGGAGTGCAGTTGTTGGGTTGTATGTTAAAGGGTTTTTTTAGTTTTGTAGGAAACTGCCAAACTGTCGTCCAAAGTGGCTGTATCGTTTTGCATTCTCACCAGCAATGAATGAGAGTTTAATTGTTGAGAGTTTACTGTTGTTCACATCTTTGTCAGCATTCGGTATTGTTGGTACTCTGGATTTTGGCCTTTTTAATAAGTGTGTAGTGGTATCTCATTGTTGTTTTAATTTGCAATTCCCTAATGACATAGGATGTTGAGCATCTTTTCATATACTTATATTCTATTTGTATATTTTCTTGGGTGAGGTGTCCAGAGTTTTTGTCCATTTTTCATTGGGTTGTTCATTTTCTTATTGTTGAGTTTTAAGTGTTCTTTGTATATTTTGGATAACGGTCCTTTATTGGATACACCTCTTGCAAATATTTTCTCTCAGTCTGTGGCTTATCTTTTCATTCTCATGAAAGTTCTATCATGTTTTTAATTGTAGAATTAGACAAAGGAATAACCAAAGCTTAGTAATCTTATTTAGAGGGCACATTATCTTCTATTTTCCTGGTTTTATCTGAGATAGAAAACTGACCTGTACCAATTTTCTCTCTCACAACAATTTCAGTGAAATATAATGAAAGGGACCAGGAAGTCTTAGCAAATTCACTAAAAGTTAGAGTCAAGAGACGTGCGTCCCAATTTTCTACCTACAGAGAAAGAGAGGCAGATGCCAAATATGTAAAGCGTTTATTTGAACTATACCTTGGCGCTGGGGACATTGTTCATTAATCTGCTGGAAATATGTTATGGATTTTGTTTTCCTTCCCCATGACGGTTTCAGTGATCTAGGTTAGATTGTTGAAGTAAGGGTCCTGCTGGGCATTTCTAAGTGTTTAAATACTCTCCTATTCTGTTCCTTTTACTCTTGTCTTTCCTTTGAGAAATTTACCACTATCTTCTCTTTAGAAATTCCATTGACAATCTAAAGGGGATGCAGCTATTTATCTCTATGGGCAATTAAATACTTTCAATGGGAATATCATGTTACTGAATCACATTTCTTATTAGAAAAAAAATAATGGTGTTTACCCAAATGCATGTAGAGTAATGATGATGCTGACCCTCTGCCAATACTTGAGATCATGCAGATGAATAAAGAAGAGCTTCCTGTCCCCTTCAAGAATCAAATCCATGGTTTACACATTGTTTAGCACTTTGCTCCAGCCAGTCACAGATTACCATCACTATGCATGATGTTAATAAATCAAGACATTATGTTAGGACACAAAAGGGATTTCCTCTCAGAGCTGTGGCAAACATACACAAGTTTGAACTTTTCATATGACTGGTATTTTTTTTTGAAACTATGTTTTTAGTTACAAATTACCTCATATAACTTTATTATGCTCAAATATGTTCTATATGTGACAGAGCAGGAAGAATAGTTTTACCATGCTTGGTCCTCAATTCATATTTTATTTTGCATCTTATTTTATCCTGGAGGGGAATAAAAGGAAAAAGGACTCATTTGCAATAGAATGGCTTAGAGAGGACATGTAGATGCTGTGTGGCAGTGATCAGAGATTCTATGGACCATCACTGTGCTCTTTTCAGCTCTTAGGAACACTCTATTTTGGACAGTTGTAGACACAAGGGTGATTCTTCCTATTATGATTGTAAAAAGGAGACTGAAAGATTGGGGCCAGAAGTCAGGAAGTCTAGTCTTTAGCTTGACTTGGTTCTTAACTAACTGTACAATTTTGGATGATATATCCTTTTTTGGTATATTTCTGTTTATCTCACTACAAAATGAAGATAATGAGATTTCCATTACCATTGTCAATATGAGGCACAGGTGAGATAAGTGTGAATCACTTGGGGATATATAAAGTCATGTGTAAGTTTAATAATAAATTATAATACAAGAAAATAATTATTGGTTCAATTTAGTTTCTCACACATGAAACTCAAGACATTCTTAGTACTTGACAGTCAGGGCAGCATTGAGTGGTCAAGATGACAGTAGATGAAGAAACTCACTCACCTGAGTTTAGGAAGATGACAACATCTAGGACCTGTTCAGAATTAGGAGTTATTCTGGGTTGAAATGGATGTCCCCTCAAAATATATGTTCTTCCCAGAAGCTCAGAATGTGAGTTTAGTTGGAAATAGGGTTGCTTCAGATATAATTAAGATGAGGTCATGTTGGAATAGGGTGAGCTCTTAACCCAACATAACTGGTGTCTTTATAGTAAGAGGAGAAGAAACATGCATACATATACACATGCAGAGAAAAATAGCAGAGACTGGAAAGATGCAGGGCAAGCCAAGGAACACCAAGGATCACTGGCAACCACCAGAAGCTGAGAGAGAGAGAGCATGGCCCTTACTAACACCTTGATTTCAGACTGCTAGCCTCTAGAACTGGGAGAAAATTAATCTCTGTTTTTTTTAAGCCACCCAGTTTGTGGTACTTTTTTACTGCAGCCCTAGCAAATAATTTAGGAATCAAGGAGGCTGCTGAGCCCAGTAGGCCACTGAGGGACTTCCACAGAGGCCACCAAGTTGGAGTGGCCACAACTGGATCTCAGAAGCCAGATATGTAGGAAGAGATCCAAGAGCCAGGGAGACTAAGGGAGGAATAGTCAGCAAAAGAGTTCTTGGCACTCACCTGTACCAGATGCCAGTGTTTCTGCCAATTTCTATCTGCTCACTACCCACGTCACTTTAATGGACAGCTGTGGGTTGGACCACTTCTGGTTTGAACAAACCCTTAAACATGGAGTAAGGTATAACCAAAAGCCCAGGTATCTTGCTTGACACTGAAAAAGAGGAAGCAACCATCCCTGATCACATAGCTTCTCTCCTCATTCGTAGAGAACCTCATGTACATTTAACACAGTATTATTCGAGGCTTCTCTACCTACTTTATCTTTCTTGATAATAATCCTGAAAGGTCCACATTCCCAGGAATTATTCTGGAAATGGTTGGGTTATGTCTTAGTTTCCTATTGGTGCTGTAACAAGCCACCACAAATTTGATGGCTTGAAACAAGACAAACCTATTATTGCACAGTTAGGTGAGAAGTCCAGTATGGGTTGCACTGGATTAAAATCCAAGTGCATTCCTTTCTGGAAGCTCTAGGGGCAAATCTGTTTCCTGTTCATTTGGGTTGTTGACAGAATTCAGTTTCTTGCAGCTGTAGGAGAGAGAGCCCTGACTTTTGTCTGGCTATGAACTGAGGGCCATTGCCAGCTTCTAGAGGCTACTGCATTCTTTGGCTCTTGGCCCCTTTCTTGCATCTTCAAAGCCAGCAACAGCTGGTCAAGTCCTTCTCCCATCAAATCTTTCTGACCCATTCTGCCTCCTTGTCCATTTTTAAAGACTCATGTGATTAGATGGAGCCCTTCAGATAATCCATAATCTCCCTTTCTTCAGGTCAGCTCATCGGCAAACTCAATTCCACCTGCAACCTTAATTCCCTCTTGACACGTAACTCAATGTGTTCACAAATTCTGGAGATAAGGAGATGGACATCTTTGGGTCACCATTATTCTACCACAGGTTATCTGCAGCTGAACAACACAACTTCCCAACAGGACTGAGGAGAGGGGGCAGCAAAACTGTGAGGAGGAAACAGAGCTTTATCCAAACGTAGCAAATGTTAATAATAAGCAAAAAGAGAAAGCCAACCTCCAAATGATCTGTGTAGTATTTTTAAAAGTCTGTCCTGTTATCAACTTGTTGATTTGAAATTTAAAAACTGAATCTACTTAATGGAAAATATTTGACTGTTAAGAACATCAGACAGATCTTTGATGGGACTGGTTTCTTATCAGCCAACAAATTTTTTAACTTAAATTTTCCTTGCTTAATTAGTTTCATACAGTTACCATTAGAATATTTCATCCCATCAATTTATTACACCATTTATCTATCACCTTCTATTTCCCTGCCCCTTTTAAACAACCTAAGAGGCATATTACTGATAACAGTCATTGACTCCCATTTTAGTTTCAGCTCTGTTTAGTGATTTTATCACCAAGTGTGGACACTTACTTATTTCTTGTTTTCTTATGCGGATTTCATGCATATTTTGGCATTCCTTCTCTTCTCACATCTATTTAAAAATGAAACACTACAAAAGTGTATTTTTTAAATGTCTTTGAAGACAGTTCATTCATTCATGTAATCATAGCTCTGGAATACCTGGTATGTAGTAGGTATTGTTCTAAGCACTGGAAACGCACCAGTGATTCAGATGTTCAAGGTCCCTGTTGGATGCATTGCCTTAATACAAACTTGTTTTTATTAAGTCTTCTCTTCCCCTTCATGGTTAACCCTTGCCTACTTAGATTTTGTTTTTCTCCTTATCTTGACATCTATACATCTTTGTTACTCTTTCCATTAGCCAAATTTCATATCCTACGTCTCATTGGCCTGTGGCTCAGCTTTTGAATGACTCTACTTGGAAAGAGTTTAATTAAGAAAATGCCACCAAAGCATGAAATGTGTTAGCGCTGTATACATCTGCTATCTGTCAAGGGGTTTCCTTATAACCCACAAAAATTAACTTTCTATTGGTGAAATTGTAGCTATACTATTCAGGCCACTAAAGATAATATATATATATATATCTTATTAGGGCCCCTTCCTGGTGCCCCTCCAATGTTTCCTTTTTAGGCCTCTTCACTTAATCTCCCAAATGGTGAGACCAGCCCTGACCTCAAATGTGACAGTTAATCACAAACCAATGACATCGTCCCTCAAAGCAGTAGAAAGGCCATTTTTCAAATAATGATTTAAGTAGGTTAAGGTAAACAAGTTACTCACATTTAAGGAAGAAGAAACTACATATTTGAGAAAGTCTTACAGATTTAGGTAACTTTGCCTGCCCCGATGTTCCATTCTTCATATTAATTTACCTGTTAAGTGAGGATCTCCTCAATGGAGCTGATATTGGTGACCTCCCAGAGCTTATGCAGTTCTTGAGAGATAGCAGAAAACTTCCCTGAAGTGTTAGCAGACATATCACCTTAGGGGCTCAGTGGTATAAGTTTCACTGATAAAGCTTCCTGCATTTGAATTCTTGGATGTGAAAGGGGAGAAATGAACACTTGAAAGACTTTTGGGGAATATTAAATAATTCGTTGTTTAAAATCTTTAAAAAATTATTAAAAATAATCACTTTGAGTAACTCAGTTAAATATAAAAAATTTGCATTAATTTAGATGTAGCTAAGCAGCAAAATAGTTGATGTTCTGGTGCCAGTCAGGTACTTGACAAAGACAAATGTTTAATGCCTAACTGCTTCTCCAGAAATAACTTCTCATCCCATATCAGAGTCATCCCAGAGTCTTAAAAGAAGCAGTTAGTAGGTAAAGAGAATTAAAGAGACATCCAACATAGCTTCAGTCCTTTTCCTTACGTACATGGAGAAAGAGTATATTTGTGCCTGTGGCTCATTAGCAAAATATATTAGCTATAGCTGACTGATTTGCACCTGGTGCCTGCCTGCGGTCTCCAAAGAGAAGATTTACAATTAGGTTTTGAGTCTGGGAAACTTTGAAAGTTCTTTCTATCAAAAATCAGAGAGACATTTGGAAATGTAAACATACCATATATCTTTCTGGGTTACACATGTACTAAAGTTGACCTTTTAATTTTTTAGAGGAGAGCAGTCATGGCACATTCTTTATTCACATCACCTTTGAAATGAGATTCCAGATGGAGTTTTAACCCTCAAATGGAGCAGAGAGATCCGCTGTTACAACCCCCTTCTTATAGATTAGCAAACTGAGTCCCTGAGAGATTAAAGAAGAGATTTAAAATCTCAAATATTTAGCAGCCTGGCCAGGACTAGGACCCAGGTTAATCTAATTTCCAGCCTAGTGTTTTGTTTTGTTTTGTTTTTCCCTTTTCTCCACTGACATTATGGTTGCTTGAATAAACACCTTAAATATAAAATGTTTCTTCCTCTTCTTTAAGAGGTCACCTAATAGGGTATTTTCTAATCTCCATTAAGCATATTTTATAAGATTTCTGTGCCTTTAAAATCAGTTTAATTGGAATAAAATTTGACACAATTGGTGATGCTTCACCAGGTTAACAGTTCCATTCTGTTTTGATACTTAATTTCCCATTTGTTTGATTTAAAGTGAGGTTGAAGGGGCACATGGCCACCTCTAGCCAGAAACTTTTATCTAACCACCGCATTCCTCGAGTTCTCTGATAATTATTAATAAAGGTGGTAGATAGATAACCGTTTCATGAGAGAAGGCAAGTGCTGAAGGCATGCCAGGAGTGACTCTTGCAGCTTCTCAGTAGGAAGAAAGACAGATCCGTCCTGTTTGTCAGGAGCAAAAAGTATGTTAGAGAAAACTAACTCCCAGGAAGGGGATGTGTCAGAAAGATGGATTACCCCAGGAAGTCCAGACTGCTCTCCTGGTGGGCAGCAGCCCACTTGGATATAATTTGCCAGCTGTCCGTCTTTTCCTACCGTGTCTCTGTCTTTTCCCTCCCTTCCTCTACCAGTGACAAGCCTGTGCTTGTAGATCTAATGCAGCCACACAGGCTTCGGAATAGCTAAAGACCTGGAAGGCAGGGGAAACTTGTTTGCAGTGAGTGAATATTCAAAATGCTCATTCTTCCAATGAGTACTCCCAGAAGCTCTCAGAAAGACAGACCCTGTGGGGAAAACTCTTTAAACGAACACCTTACTAGAGAATGATCCTGTTAGGTGAATAAAAGGCTGATTACATACCCAGAGGTGAGACGTAATGAGGCTCACAGTAACTAAATGAAGCAATCTGCTGCGCTTGGTATCTGGACTTGAGCCTGAGCATTTCAAACTGGCATCTGGAAAAGGAAAAGGCTCTGGGGAAAGCA
Organism: Physeter macrocephalus; assembly: GCF_002837175.3. Lineage (NCBI taxonomy): Eukaryota > Metazoa > Chordata > Mammalia > Artiodactyla > Physeteridae > Physeter > Physeter macrocephalus. The sequence continues at coordinate 159,032,227 of NC_041224.1, forward strand.
CACAATACACTGGAAATAATTCATCTTTTTTATTTCCCAAAGGGAATTCAGGGCATATTTCTTGGGAAACAGGTTTTTTTTAATGTATAAACATTTATATTAACATATTTCCATACAAATAACCCAAAGAAAGTTTAGTATTAGTTGTTTTTTATGTTTTTTTTTATACTGCAGTTTCTTATTAGTCATCAGTTTTATACACATCAGTGTATACATGTCAATCCCAATCACCCGATTCAGCACACCACCATCCCCACCCCCCCACGGTTTTCCAACCTTGGTGTCCATACGTTTGTTCTCTACGTCTGTGTCTCAACTTCTGCCCTGCAAACCGGTTGATATGTACCATTTTTCTAGGTTCCACATACATGCATTAATATACGATATTTGTTTTTCTCATTCTGACTTACTTCACTCTGTATGACACTCTCTAGATCCATCCACGTCTCAACAAATGACTCAACTTCGTTCCTTTTTATGGCTGAGTAATATTCCATTGTATATATGTACCACACCTTCTTTATCCATTCGTCTCTCAATGGGCATTTAGGGTGCTTCCATGACCTGGCTATTTTAAATAGTGCTGCAATGAACATTGGGGTGCATGTGTCTTTTTGAATTATGGTTTTCTCTGGGTATATGCCCAGTAGTGGGATTGCTGGATCATATGGTAATTCTATTTTTAGTTTTTTAAGGAACCTCCATACTGTTCTCCATAGTGGCTGTATCA
>NC_041224.1:159033023-159033455 GCF_002837175.3 Physeter macrocephalus
ATTCTAACTGGTGTGAGGTGATGCCTCATTGTAGTTTTGATTTGCATTTCTCTAATAATTAGTGATGTTGAGCAGCTTTTCATGTGCTTCTTGGCCATCTGTATGTCTTCTTTGGAGAAATGTCTATTTAGGTCTTCTGCCCATTTTTGGATTGGGTTGTTTGTTTTTTTAATATTGAGCTGCATGAGCTGTTTATATATTTTGGAGATTAATCTTTTGTCTGTTGATTTGTTTGCAAATATTTTCTCCCATTCTGACGGTTGTCTTTTCGTCCTGTTTTTGGTTTCCTTTGCTGTGCAAAAGCTTTGACGTTTCATTAGGTCCCATTTGTTTATTTTTGGTTTTATTTCCATTACTCTAGGAGGTGGATCAAAAAAGATCTTGCTGTGATTTATGTCAAAGAGTGTTCTTCCTATGTTTTCCTCTAAGAGT
>NC_041224.1:159033935-159034444 GCF_002837175.3 Physeter macrocephalus
AACATTATATCTCTCCATCTGTTGGTATCATCTTTAATTTCTTTCATTAGTGTCTTATAGTTTTCTGCATACAGGTCTTTCGTCTCCCTAGGTAGGTTTATTCCTAGGTATTTTATTCTTTTTGTTGCAATGGTAAATGGGAGTGTTTCCTTAATTTCTCTTTCAGATTTTTCATCATTAGTATATAGGAATGCAAGAGACTTCTGTGCATTAATTTTGTATCTGGCAACGTTACCAAATTCATTGAATAGCTCTAGTAGTTTTCTGGTGGCATTTTTAGGATTCTCTATGTATAGTATCATGTCATCTGCAAACAGTGACAGTTTTACTTTTTCTTTTCCAACTTGTATTTCTTTTATTTCTTTTTCTTCTCTGAGTGCCATGGCTAGGACTTCCAAAACTATGTTGAATAATAGTGGTGAGAGTGGACATCCTTGTCTCATTCCTGATCTTAGAGGAAATACTTTCAGTTTTTCACCATTGAGAATGATGTTTGCTGTGGGTTTGTC
>NC_041224.1:159036221-159037860 GCF_002837175.3 Physeter macrocephalus
CTTCCTGTTTTCATTGTCATTTGTCTCTAGGTATTTTTTGATTTCCTCTTTGATTTCTTCAGTGATCTCTTGGTTATTTAGTAATGTATTGTTTAGCCTACATGTGTTTGTGTTTTTTACGTTTTTTTCCCCTATAGTTAATTTCTAATCTCATAGCACTGTGGTCAGAAAAGGTGCTTGATATGATTTCAATTTTCTTAAATTTACTGAGGCTTGATTTGTGACACAAGATGTGGTCTATCCTGGAGAATGTTCTGTGTGCAATTGAGAAGAAAGTGCAATCTGCTGTTTTTGGATGGAATGTCCTATAAATATCAATTAAATCTATCTGGTCTATTGTGTCATTTAAAGCTTCTCTTTCCTTATTTATTTTCATTTTGGATGATCTGTCCATTGGTGTAAGTGAGGTGTTAAAGTCCCCCACTATTATTGTGTTACTGTCGATTTCCTCTTTTATAGCTGTTAGCAGTTGCCTTATGTATTGAGGTTCTCCTGTGTTGGGTGCATATATATTTATAATTGTTATATCTTCCTCTTGGACTGATCCCTTGATTTTATTTTAAAGTCTATTTTATCTGATAAGAGTATAGCTACTCCAGCTTTCTTTTGATTTCCATTTGCATGGAGTATCTTTTTCCATCCCCTCACTTTCAGTCTGTATGTGTCCCTAGGTCTGAAGTGGGTCTCTTGTAGACAGCATATATATGGGTCTTGTTTTTGTATCCATTCAGCCAGCCTGTGTCTTTTGGTTGGAGCATTTAATCCATTCACGGTTAAGGTAATTATCGATATGTGTTTTCCTATGACCATTTTCCTAATTGTTTTTGGTTTGTTTTTGTAGGTCCTTTTCTTCTCTTGTGTTTCCCACTTACAGAAGTTCCTTTAGCATTTGTTGTAGAGCTGGTTTGGTGGTGCTGAATTCTCTTAGCTTTTGCTTGTCTGTAAAGCTTTTGAGTTCTCCATCGAATCTGAATGAGATCTTTGCCGGTAGAGTAATCTTGGTTGTAGGTTGTTCCCTTTTGTCACTTTAAGTATGTCATGCCACTCCCTTCTGGCCTGTAGAGTTTCTGCTGAGAAATCAGCTGTTAACCTTATGGGAGTTCCCTTATATGTTATTTGTCATTTTTCCCTTGCTGCTTTCAATAATTTTTCTTTGTCTTTAATTTTTGCCAATTTGATTACTATGTGTCTCGGTGTATTTCTCCTTGGGTTTATCCTGTGGGACTCTGTGCGCTTCCTGGACTTGGGTGGCTATTTCCTTTCCCTTGTTAGGGAAGTTTTCGACTATAATCCCTTCAAATATTTTCTCTGGTCCTTTCTCTCTCTTCTCCTTCTGGGACCCCTATAATGCGAATGTTGTTGCGTTTAATGTTGTCCCAGAGGTCTCTTAGGCTGTCTTCATTTCTTTTCATTCTTTTTTCTTTAGTCTGCTCCACAGTAGTGAATTCCACCATTCTGTCTTCCAGGTCACTTATTTGTTCTTCTGCTTCAGTTATTTTGCTATTGATTCCTTCTAGTGTAGTTTTCATTTCAGTTATTGTATTGTTCATGTCTGTTTGTTTGTTCTTTAATTCTTCTAGGTCTTTGTTAAACATTTCTTGCATCTTCTCGATCTTTCCCTCCATTCTTTTTCCGAGGT
>NC_041224.1:159037905-159046097 GCF_002837175.3 Physeter macrocephalus
GGTTTTATCTTGTTCCTTCATCTGGTACATAGCCCTCTGCCTTTTCATCTTGTCCATCTTTTTGTGAATGTGGCTTTTGTTCCACAGGCTGCAGGACTGTAGCTCTTCTTGCTTCTGCTGTCTGCCCTCTGGTGGATGAGGCTATCTAAGAGGCTTATTCAGGCTTCCTGATGGGAGGGACTGGTGGTGGGTAGAGCTGGCTGTTGCTCTGGTGGGCAGAGCTCAGTAAATCTTTAATGCACTTTACTGTTGATGGGTGGTGATGGGTTCCCTCCCTGTTGGTTGTTTGGCCTGAGGCAACACAACACTGGAGCCTACCTGGGCTCTTTGGTGGGGCTTATGGTGGATTCTGGGAGGGCTCAAGCCAAGGAGTACTTCCCAGAACTTCTGCTGCCAGTGTCCTTGTCCTCACAGTGAGACACAGCCCACTCCCCCGCCTGTGCGAGAGACCCTCCAACACTAGCAGGTACGTCTGGTTCAGTCTCTCCTGGGGTCACTGCTCCTTCCCCTGGGTCCCGATGTGCACACTACTTTGTGTGTGTTGGGCAACACTTTTGAAGAAAGAAGATTGATATAAGAGGGAAGCTTGATGTGGGAATGACCACTTCATACAACCAAACCATAGACACTTTTCTGCCTTTGTTGGAGGCTGAGCTACCCAGTGGACCCTACCTGTCTCTTTAAAGCCCCAAGAGCTGTCTGGGCAAGGGTTCTAGTACAACATCTCAGTTCCTTTGAATGAAGATTGGAAGTTTGAAACCATGGTCATTATGTTCCCTACAGGAGTAAGTGGGACATGAATTTACCTTCCACCCTAGTGAATTAGCCACATAAAGTACAGGTTGAAACCGTCAACCTTGGTTATTGCTATCTGATCTTGTTTATATTTTAAATCCACCCTGGGAGCAGCTATAGCCCAGAAGCTCATTTCATTGAAAGTTCACTGGCCTTGGGGATCTATGAGGGAGGATTTCTTATTTGGTGAACTATTGTCCTAAATAATTCATTTCATGGAGCAAGTATCTTTGTGATCCTGTCTTGTGCTGCCCACTTTCTCCCCGACAGGCCTAGGCAGGGTGCTGAAGTCTACAGAAAACTCTGACCTGTGAACCACAAGATTGGGTTCTCAAAGGGGCTGAGACTCTTGCTAGTAATATGACCACCTATTGCTGCTTAATATTTCTGAGCCTCACGTTACTCATCTGTAAACTAGGGAGAGCAATAATTGCCCTGCTTTTATCCTTTCCTTAGCATTCAAGAGATATTGAGAGTGCTTTATATACTATCATGAGCCATTGTAGGGTAAGTTATGTTCATTCAAAGAGCCTGATTTTTATTTTAAACTCTTCTGAACTATCTTATGATTCCTGACGAATGGTATATAAGGCCTTTCTCATTCCTCAGCCACACAAGTAGTGTTTGTTTCAAAGAAGCATGTTCAAAAGCAAGACCAGTTAGATTCTCTGGATCACACCACTGGGGGCTCTTGACTCTGTGACTTTGCTTTCCCCATCCTTATCTCACTGAAAAAAAAACTAGGTAAGGTTTTATCCTGAGGCTAAAGAGAACTCTTTAAAATATCCTTAGGGATATGAATAGACCATTTGCTATTTAGTCCCTTAATACAGTTAGTTTCCAAAATGTAGAAGGCCAAGATAGCATTTGTTTCTTATAGATTTCAGTCAGAGCCAACGTGGGTGCTTGTCAGTGTCATAATGATGAGTAGCAAAAGCGGTTAAGCTGATCATTGAGGAAAACCAAATGTCTTCTCTGTCCGCCACTCCACCCCCATTTAATAGTCGACTTTGGTGTAAAAGTGTCCCACTGTTTCAGTAGGATGGTATGTTGCTCATCTGTCAGCTAGATGGAGGGTGGCAACGCCAACCTGTTTCTCTAGGTATGCTTCCCTCAGACGGAGGACCAAGACTACCGTGCAGTTCAGATCCCAGCAATAAGAGGCAGAGGCGTTCAGTGATTAAATAGCCAGGGTGCCCTGACTTCTCTGCCAACGTACCAAAGAGAAGAATATCTTCTCCATTTTTTCACTTACTAGCAGCGGTTTAGCTTGTCTTAGAAGCATGCCTGTATTTAAACAGAGAAAGCACGTTTAAAGCATAGGTTAATAGGCTTTTGTTTTATGAAATGGTAGTGCTCTGAAATGGGGGCAACTAAAATTACCATTCCACTGGGAAGAAAATGCTGAGCTGGTGTGGTAGAGCGAGGGTTGAGGGAATGATAGGAGAAAGTTGAGATTTCAGGAGCTACAGGAAAAAGAAAACAAAAAATATTAGGCATTTTAAAAATTAATTAGCTACTTTAATGGTCTCAGAGAAGAAGACGAACACCTAGGGAAGTAATTAGAAAGGGAAGGAACATTAAAACTATTTTATATGCTATGAAGTGAAACCTGAGGCTCAAAAAGTAATTTGGCTCAGATCATGTGGCAGGAGAATCTGGTGTTAGACTCTGGAGTTGAGCCTGTGTTCATCTGACTATAGCTCTGAAGCGTGAATTGGTCAGCTTTTGTGTCATATGGAGTCTGGAATTGCTACTCTTTTCTACCTTTATTCATCCTCTGTGTCCATCCCCACCTATTTAATCTGTTCCTTCTTTTTAAAAATATTTTAGGATCCTGACTAAGGAACAAAATGTTAGACGAGTGAGTTGCTACCTAGGTATCTACTATTTTGAAATTGTATTAAACAGAGGACCTCATTCTTAAAAGTTTGAAAATCCATATCAATTGCACAGTCTCAAACAGGGAGCCTGGTTTTTTTTTCCCTCTTGAATGCTATAGAAAAATACTTCATACTTCTTGGCTGTTGAACATCTCAATATTAACTTAGAGTGCATCTCTTCCTACAATGCCCTTACAGGTTGCTCACTTTTAGTGACAACTGCTTTCTAGTTGGAGAAATTCTTAAAATCATGGGAACCACATCAGAATTTCTTTCAGTTAGGATGACAGATCCAGTAAACTGCCTGGGTGTGAAGTACAGGTAAAGGTAATCAGATCTCATCCTTCAGGGAATTAACTGCTTACCTATGATGGTCAGGAAGAAATTTTCCCCATTAACATCCTGCAGATACACAAGGCCAAGAGCAGCATGCAACTTTCTGCTATCCTAAAGCTTTCTTTTTTTTTTTTTTTTTTTTATGGTACGCGGGCCTCTCACCGCTGTGGCCTCTCCCATTGTGGAGCACAGGCTCCGGACGCGCAGGCTCAGCAGCCGCGGCTCATGGACCCAGCCGCTCCGCGGCATGTGGGATCTTCCCGGACCGGGGCACGAACCCGTGTCCCCTGCATTGGCAGGCGGATTCTCAACCACTGCGCCACCAGGGAAGCCCCTAAAGCTTTCTTATAGAACTTCATTATGCACAGAGTTTAAAATCTGAACCTAGGACATAATGTGCTGTGTATAATGGTTGTCATACATGGATCAGTATTTAATATGCAGCAAAATAAATACTGTAACATTTGAGACAGAGTTCTATTTATATAACTGAAATAGTGATTCATTAAACTACTTAAGGGCTTCCCTGGTGGCGCACTGGTTGAGAGTCCGCCTGCCAAGCCAATGCAGGGGACACGGGTTCATGCCCCGGTCCAGGAAGATCCCACATGCCGTGGAGCGGCTGGGCCCATGAGCCATGGCTGCTGAGCCTGCGTGTCTGGAGCCTGTGCTCCACAACGGGAGAGGCCACAGCGGTGAGAGGCCCGTGTATCGCAAAAAAAAAAAAAAAAAAAACTACTTAAAATCATTTTACGTTTCCTCTAGGGATCTCAAAGTACCTTGCCAAAATGAGCTCATTAATCCTCATGAATATTCTGTCAAATAAATTCTGTTAAATTTCTCTGAGAAAAACAGGTCAATCTTCAATCTTACTAACCAGTAAGTCCTTATAGCACCAAGTTTCCATAGCAGCCTAACAATCTTTATTGCTTTGAAATCTCATTAGAGATTTGACTTCTAATACCATTATTCTAGATAGAATTTTTTCATCCCTAGCTCACTCTCTGCATTCATTCCTCCAACAATATGTGGTGAGAGTCAGCAGTGTGCACAGTGCTGGACATAAAATGGTAAATAGGGCTGAGGGTCCAGTGGGAGAGAGCTGGGAAATTCTTCCAAATATACTAGCAAGATCCTTCTTCATCCAGTGTCCTCCTCTTACTGGACAGGTCATCAGATCACCTAGGCTTTGACATATGTACACCTAGTCTGATTCATAGGCCCTTAGTCCATTATACGCCCTTAATCCATTATAGGCTCTTAGTCCTAAGAGCCTGTAATGGATTCCAGTTAGTTCAGGTGACATTTAGAGAGACTTGATCATGCTCTACTTTAGAATGGAAAGACTTTGGTCCTTTCAAAAATGGGAGTGGTCCAGAGATGTCTGTTCTAGTATAACTTCAATGTGTGTGTGATGTGTGTGTGTGTGTGTGTGTGTGTGTGTGTGTGAGAGAGAGAGAGAGAGAGAGAGAGAGAGAGAGAGAGAGGAATTCTGTATAAAAGATGATTAGATTTAAATTTCACAACATTTTCCAGATAAGCTCTAGGGGCAGGACCCGTGTTGATCCTAGAAAAATGATAGAGAATAACAATTAAGACACCCTTTTAAACTGGATATCCATGTTTAAGTTTTAAGTTTGGTTTCATTTAAAAAAAATTCTTTTGGACCAAACCATGATAGTGTCTAAACTTGTTGCTATTTGACTTAACGAAAGGCCAGACATGAAGGAAGGGTCTAAATAATTTTGAGATAAAAGATTTGTGGAATATTTTGAGAGAAAGGATTTGTGGAATATTTAAACCTTTCTTTTGAGCAATGCTGTTTTGGTTACAAAGAGGATAGAACTTTCACCTCTGGAAGTGAATAGAACCTTTTCAGTTTGGTACCTAATGGATGTATAAGAAACAAACAAAATCATGTTCTCTTGGGGCCATGCCTTAGCCCAGCATTGGATAGCAACTGACATATTGGTGGTCTCACTTAAAGAAAAATATCATTAGACTGTTGTTTCCCAAAATACATTCTCTTAAAAAACAGTCCTGGGAATTCCCTGGCAGTCCAGGGGTTAGGACTCTGCGGTCTCACTGCCAAGGGCCCAGGTTTGATCCCCAGTCGGTGAACTAACATCCCACAAGCCACGTGGAGTGGCCAAAAACAAAGAAACAGGAAACAGTCCTATGGTATGGTCCTTGGGAATTAAAAGAGGGAAGATATTCAGTAAAAATACATTGGGGGACTTGCCTGGTGGTGCAGTGGTTAAGAATCCACCTGCCAGTGCAGGGGACATGGGTTCAAGCCCTGGTCCGGGAAGATCCCACGTGCTGCAGAGCAACTAAGTCCGTGCTCCACAATTACTGAGCCTGCACTCTAGAGCCTGCGAGCCACAACTACTGAAGCCCACATGCCTAGATCCCATACTCTGCAACAAGAGAAGCCACCACAATGAGAAGCCCGCGCACTGCAACAAAGACCCAAGGCAGCCAAAAAAAAAAAGAATATATTGTGTAAAAATACATTGGGAAGCTTTTAAATACAGCTCCTACTCTTAGGTATTCACAGTGCATATTAGCAAATTAAAGGTTCTAAGAAGTCTTGTAGTATAAATACATTTTAAATTTTATTTAACTCAAGGTTTCTCAAATTCATTTGACCAACATGTGTAACAGTTCCTATAGAAGACATACTGAACGCTGGCAGAAGACCTCAGACCTCCCAAAAGGCAAGAAACACCCCACATACCTGGGAAGGGCAAAAGAAAAAAAAAAAAGAGACAAAGAATAGGGACAGGACCTGCACCAGTGGGAGGGAGCTGTGAAGGAGGAAAGGTTTCCACACACTAGGGAGCCCCTTCGCGGGCGGAGACTGCGGGTGGCGGAGGGAGGAAGCTTCGGAGCCACGGAGGAGAGCGCAGCAACTGGGCTGCGGAGGGCAAAGTGGAGAGATTCCCGCACAGAGGATCGGTGCCGACCAGCCCTCACCAGCCCGAGAGGCTTGTCTGCTCCACCGCCGTGGTGGGCGGGGGCTGTGAGCTGAGGCTCGGGCTTAGGTCGGATCGCAGGGAGAGGACTGGGGTTGGCTACGTGAACACAGCCTGAGGGTGGCTAGGGCGCCATGGCTAGCCTGGAGGGAGTCTGGGAAAAGGTCTGGAGCTGCCGAAGAGGCAAGAGACTTTTTCTTGCCTCTTTGTTTCCTGGTGCGCTAGGAGAGGGGATTAAGAGCGACACTTAAAGGAGCTCCAGAGACGGGCGCAACCCGTGGCTATCAGCGAGGACCCCAGAGACGGGCATGAGACGCTAAGGCTGCTGCTGCCGCCAGCAAGAAGCCTGTGTGCGGGCACAGGTCACTCTCCACAACTCCCCTCCCGGGAGCCTGTGCAGCCCGCCACTGCCAGGGTCCCGTGATCCAGGGACAACTTCCCCGGGAGAACGCGCGGCGCCCCTCGGGCTGGTGCAACATCACACACTGGCCTCTGCTGCCGCAGGCTCGCCCCGCATCTGTACCTCTCCCTCCCCCCTGCCTGAGTGAGCCAGAGCCCCCGAATCAGCTGCTCCTTTAACCCCGTCCTGTCTGAGCGCAGAACAGACGCCCTCCGGCGACCTACACACACAGGCAAGGCCAAATCCAAAGCTGAACCCCGGGAGCTGTGCAAACAAAGAAGAGAAAGGGAAATCTCTCCCAGCAGCCTCAGGAGCAGCGGATTAAATCTCCACAATCAACTTGATGTACCCTGCATCTGTGGAATACCTGAATAGACAACGAATCATCCCAAATTGAGGAGGTGGACTTTGGGAGCAAAGATATTTATTTTTTCTTCCCTTTTTCTCTTTTTGTGAGTGTGTATGTGTATGCTTCTTTGTGTGATTTTGTCTGTATAGCTGTGCTTTTACCATTTGCCCTAGGGTTCTGTCCATCTGTTTTTGTTTTTTTCTTTTTTTTACCTTTAAAAATTTTTTTCTTAAAAATTATTTTTTATTTTAATAACGTTATTTTATTTTACTTTAATTTTATTTTACTTTATTTTATTTTATTTATTTATTTATTTCTATTTTTTCTCCCTTTTATTCTGAGCCGTGTGGATGATAGGCTGTTGGTGCTCCAGCAAGGAGTCAGGGGTGTGCCGCTGAGGTGGGAGAGCCAACTTCAGGACACTGGTCCACAAGAGACCTCCCAACTCCGTAATATCAAACGGTGAAAATCTACCAGAGATCTCCATCTCAATGCCAAGATACAGCTTCACTCAATGACCAGCAAGCTACAGTGCTGGACACCCTATGCCAAACAACTAGCAAGACGGGAACACAACCCCATCCGTTAGCACAGAGGCTGCCTAAAATCAAAATAAAGTCACAGGCACCGCAAAACACACCACCAGACGTGGACCTGCCCACCAGAAAGAAAAGATCCAGCCTCATCCACCAGAACACAGGCACTAGTCCCCTCCACCAGGAAGCCTACACAACCCACTGAACCAACCTTAGCCACTGGGTACAGACACCAAGAACAATGGGAACTACGAACCTGCAGCCTATGGAAAGGAGACCCCAAACACAGTAAGTTAAGCAAAATGAGAAGACAGAAAAACACACAGAAGATGAAGGGAGCCGTGTGGATGATAGGCTGTTGGTGCTCCAGCAAGGAGTCAGGGGTGTGCCGCTGAGGTGGGAGAGCCAACTTCAGGACACTGGTCCACAAGAGACCTCCCAACTCCGTAATATCAAACGGTGAAAATCTACCAGAGATCTCCATCTCAATGCCAAGATACAGCTTCACTCAATGACCAGCAAGCTACAGTGCTGGACACCCTATGCCAAACAACTAGCAAGACGGGAACACAACCGCACCCATTAGCACAGAGGCTGCCTAAAATCAAAATAAAGTCACAGGCACCCCAAAACACACCACCAGACGTGGACCTGCCCACCAGAAAGAAAAGATCCAGCCTCATCCACCAGAACACAGGCACTAGTCCCCTCCACCAGGAAGCCTACACAACCCACTGAACCAACCTTAGCCACTGGGTACAGACACCAAAAACAATGGGAACTACGAACCTGCAGCCTACGGAAAGGAGACCCCAAACACAGTAAGTTAAGCAAAATGAGAAGACAGAAAAACACACAGAAGATGAAGGAGCAAGATAAAAACCTTCCAGACCTAACAAATGAAGAGGAAATAGT
>NC_041224.1:159046386-159049351 GCF_002837175.3 Physeter macrocephalus
CAAACAGTGATGAACAACACAATAAATGAAATTCAAAATTCTCTAGAAGGGATCAATAGCAGAATAACTGAGGCAGAAGAATGGATAAGTGACCTGGAAGATAAAATAGTGGAAATAACTACTGCAGAGCAGAATAAAGAAAAAAGAATGAAAAGAACTGAGGACAGTCTCAGAGACCTCTGGGACAACATTGAACACACCAACATTCATATTATAGGGGTCCCAGAAGAACAGAAAAAGAAAGGGACTGAGAAAATATTTCAAGACAAAAGAAAGCTGGAGTAGGAATTCTCATATCAGACAAAATAGACTTTAAAATAAAGACTATTACAAGAGATAAAGTGGGACACTACATAATGATCAAGGGATCGACCCAAGAAGAAGATATAACAATTGTAAATATTTATGCACCCAATATAGGAGCACTTCAATACATAAAGCAAATACTGACAACCATAAAAGGGCTAATCGACAGTAACACAATCATAGTACGGGACTTTATCACCCCACTTTCACCAATGGACAGATCATCCAAAATGAAAATAAATAAGGAAACACAAGCTTTAAATGATACATTAAACAAGATGGACTTAATTGATGTATCCCAAAACAACAGAATACACTTTCTTCTCAAGTGCTTATGGAACATTCTCCAGGATAGATCATATCTTGGGTCACAAATCAAGCCTTGGTAAATTTAAGAAAATTGAAATTGTATCTTGTATCTTTTCTGACCACAACGCTATGAGACTAGATATCAGTTACAGGAAAAAAAACTGTAAAAAATACAAACACATGGAGGCTAAACAATACACTACTTAATAACCAAGAGATCACTGAAGAATTCAAAGAGGAAATCAAAAAATACCTAGAACTGAATGACAATGAAAACAGGACAACCCAAAACCTATGGGATGCAACAAAAGCAGTTCTAAGAGGGAAGTTTATAGCAATAGAATCCTACCTTAAGAAACAAGAAAAATCTCAAATAAACAACTTAAACTTACACCCAAAGCAATTAGAGAAAGAAGAACAAACAAACCCCAAAGTTAGCAGAGGGAAAGAAACATAAAGATCAGATCAGAAATAAATGATAAAGAAATGAAGGAAACGATAGCAAAGATCAATAAAACTGAAAGCTGGTTCATTGAGAAGATAAACAAAATTGATAAACCATTAGCCAGACTCATCAAGAATAAAAGGGAGAAGACTCAAATCAATAGAATTAGAAATGAAAAAGGAGATGTAACAACTGACACTGCAGAAATACAAAAGATTATTAGAGATTACTACAAGCAGCTGTATGCCAATAAAATGGACAACCTGGCAGAAATGGACAAATTCTTAGAAATGCACAAGCTGCCGAGACTGAACCAGGAAGAAATAGAAAATATGAACAGACCAATCACAAGCACTGAAATTGAAACTGTGATTAAAAATCTTCCAACAAACAAAAGCCCAGGACCAGATGGCTTCACAGGCGAATTCTATCAAACATTTAGAGAAGAGCTAACACCTATCCTTCTCAAACTCTTCCAAAATATAGCAGAGGGAGGAACACTCCCAAACTCATTCTACAAGGCCACCATCACCCTGATACCAAAACAAGACAAAGATGTCACAAAGAAAGAAAACTACAGGCCAATATCACTGATGAACATAGATGCAAAAATCCTCAACAAAATACTAGCAAACAGAATCCAACAGCACATTAAAAGGATCATACACCATGATCAAGTGGGGATTATCCCAGGAATGCAAGGATTCTTCAGTATGCGCAAATCAATCAATGTGTTACACCATATTAACAAATTGAAGGGGAAAAACCATATGATCATATCAATCAATGCAGAGAAAGCTTTCGACAAAATTCAAGACCATTTATGATAAAAACCCTGCCAAAAGTAGGCATAGAGGGAACTTTCCTCAGCATAATAAAGGCCATATATGACAAATCCACAGCCAACATCGTCTTCAATTGTGAAAAACTGAAACCATTCCTACTAAGATCAGGAACGAGACAAGGTTGCCCACTCTCACCACTGTTATTCAACATACTTTTGGAAGTTTTAGCCACAGCAATCAGAGAGGAAAAAGAAATAAAAGGAATCCAAATTGGAAAAGAAGAAGTAAAGCTGTCACTGTTTGCAGATGACATGATACTATACATAGAGACTCCTAACGATGCCACCAGAAAACTACTAGAGCTAATCAATGAATTTGGTAAAGTAGCAATATACAAAATTTATGCACAAAAGTCTCTAACATTCCTATACACTAATGATGAAAAATCTGAAAGAGAAATTAAGAAAACACTCCCATTTACCGTTGCACCAAAAAGAATAAAATACCTAGGAATAAACCTACCTATGGAGACCAAAGACCTGTATGCAGAAAATTATAAGACACTGATGAAAGAAATTAAAGATGATAGAAATAGATGGAGAGATATACAATGTTCTTGGATTGGAAGAATCAACATTGTGAAAATGATTCTACTACCCAAAGGAATCTACAGATTCAGTGCAATCCCTATCAAATTACCAATGGCATTTTTCACAAAACTAGAACAAAAAATTTCATAATTCGTATGGAAATGCAAAAGACCCCGAATAGCCAATGCAATCTGGTGAAAGAAAAACAGACCTGGAGGAATCAGGCTCCCTGACTCAGACTATACTGCAAAGCTACAGTCATCAAGACAGTATGGTACTGGCACAAAAACAGAAATATAGATCAATGGTACAGGATAGAAAGCCCAGAGATAAACCCACGCTCATATGGTCACCTTATCTTTGATAAAGGAGGCAAGAATATACAGTGGAGAAAAGACAGCCTCTTCAATAAGTGGTGCTGGGAAAACTGGACAGATACATGTAAAAGTATGACATTAGAACACTCCCTAACACCATACACAAAAATAAACTCAAAATGGACTAAAGACCTAAATGTAAGGCCAGACACT
>NC_041224.1:159049890-159113140 GCF_002837175.3 Physeter macrocephalus
GTTATAAAGCAGAGTTAATGAAACCATTGTAAAGCAATTATACTCCAATAAAAATGTTAAAAAAAAAATGGAATTCAAGCCCACCAGAACTACTGAATCAGAATCTGCACTTTTGCAATCTCCCCAGTGTACCTGTGTACCCATGAATAGTTGAAAGGTACATTTAAAACCATAATTCAAAAAGAGTCATGTACCAAAATGTTCATTGCAGCTCTATTTACAATAGCCAGGACATAGAAGCAACCTAAGTGTCCATCAACCGTTGAAGGGATAAAGAAGATGTGGCACATATATACAATGGAATATTACTCAGCCATAAAAAAGTGAAACTGAGTTATTTGTAGTGAGGTGGGTGGACATAGAGTCTGTCATACAGAGTGAAGTAAGTCAGAGAGAGAAAAACAGATACCGTATGCTAACACGTATCTATGGAATCTAAAAAAAAAAGAAAAAAAATGGTCAGAAGAACCTAGGGGCAAGACAGGAATAAAGATGCAGACCTACTAGAGAATGGACTTGAGGATATGGGGAGGGGGAAGGGTAAGCTGTGACAAGTGAGAGAGTGGCATGGACATATATACACTACCAAAGGAAACATAAAATAGATAGCTAGTGGGAAGCAGCCGCATAGCACAGGGAGATCAGCTCGGTGCTTTGTGACCACCTAGAGGGGTGGGATAGGGAGGGTGGGACGGAGGGAGATGCAAGAGGGGAGAGATATGGGAACATATGTGTATGTATAACTGATTCACTTTGTTATAAAGCAGAAACTAACACACCATTGTAAAGCAATTATACTCCAATAAAAATGTTAAAAAAAAAATGGAATTCAAGCCCACCAGAACTACTGAATCAGAATCTGCACTTTTGCAATCTCCCCAGTGTACCTGTGTACCCATGAATAGTTGAAAGGTACATTTCTACCACAGCATGTCTTTTCTGTCTGAGAAATACACACATTTTATCCAGTTTGATATAAATAAAACACTCAAAAATGCAAAAAAAAAAAAAATTCATTTGACCAGTCACTTGTGTAATGTTCATTGATATAACACTTATTAATATTCAGCTCCTGGGAACACAATTTGGGAAATACTATACTAGAAAAAAATATGTATAAAATAAGTCAGGGGAATCCAGCTAAGTAATGGAGTACTTACTTAAATTAATAAGTTATTTAAGTATTTTATTTTATGCAGAGTTCCTTTAATGTGAGTTTCTCAAGTGCATTAAAATAGTATTTTAAGTGGTTTTTAAAAGCATTAATCACTTTTGAAAAGATAATAAACGTTTTTAAAAATTTAAGCTTATAATTCCCACTCCTACCCTGTCTCCCAGTCCAGCATTTCTTCTCTTCAGCATTTGATTTATGAGAGCTCAACTTACATTCAACTTTTCAGGTTGTTTCCTATGCCATATGAAAGAAAGCATATCTATATTTATGTAAGAAAGGGAAAAAGCCTACTTCGGAGTAGCCACTAAAATGTATGTGACAGTGGAGGATAATAATAAGAGGAAATTAACTGGATAAAAGGGTCAGGAAACCTTTAATTCCCGATGACTTGCTGTGAGACTGGGGCTAACAAATAACCTCTCTGATTCTTACTGTATAATTAAAAAGACTATTACTTCCCCCCACCTGAAAGTGAATGATGTGGGGATTAATCAAGAATTTTGACCTTTGAGTAAATCCCTTCAGTGATTTAAAAGAAAGTGTCCTCATTTCTAAGCAATACTTTAATATATGCCTATGATCCCATTCACTAACCAGTTCTAATTTTATTCTTTTTCTTAGTGCCTGCTCCCTGTCATTTGTTCACTTGTTTTCCCTCCGTATAGTTAAGATGTTGTCAATAATACTTGCATTTTGGTGAAAAGTCCATTTGAGGAAAAATAATTGTTGGGGGAGAAAAACACCACCTGCATCAAGAGACAAGTAAACACACATGGTGGATCTTTAGTTCAGGGTTTATTTACTCAAGCCTAGAAAATAATTATGGGGCAAAGTGATTAGGTATGGAAGTGTAAAACTGTAATGATTGACTGTGAGTAAACGTTATAGTCGTTATCACTGTTTTCCCCCATAAGTAAAATGCCCTTTCATAAGACAAAGAATGACCTAAGATCAGTTGGAGTTCAGTCATCTGATTTTATTCATTCTTTTTTATTCTGTAGAGATTTACCATATTTAATTACCATTTGAAGACCTAAAATACCAGTTCTTCTAAAATAATGTTCCCTCTGAAATTTCCAACAGTTACAGAATTTGGTTATCTGGAAATTTACTGCACATGTGGCCCAGCAAGAGAATAATTACACCTTATTGATATCCTCTCACAATGCCATGAGAAAAAGTAGAAAAGAAAATCTGGCTGAAGCTGTGAAAAAATGAGATATATTTATAAACATGAGATGTTGACTTTCCAAATTAGTTTCAAATCCAGATACCACATACATATGCTTGTACTCACCTTCACATTTCCACAAATTCATACAAGAAAACGCTCCATGATTTACTTCTAGGCATTAGACATATAAATTTCTACATAGTATATTTATGTGTGTATGTATCTATGTATGTATAATATGTGATTCATACGTATGATTGTGAGATATGAAATATGATTCATAATTTGCTAGTGTTAGCCACTGTTACTTTAATTTTTCCTTAATATACAAACTCTCAATATCTAAGCTTAGGAGAAAAATTTTAAATATATCAAAATTCTTTTTTTCCATCAACATTCATAAGAGTGTTAAACTGTATATTAACTATTCCCCTGGGTGAAGAAATTATACTTACCTCTTTGCCTGGGGGTTGCTTCTTATTAAAGTGTGTTAGATCTGTATATCATAAAAGGACACGAACTGAGATTCCTCCCCCCGCATTTATTTTTGATAAAAATATTCACTGCTTGCAAACATGTACATATAATTTTTAAAAATTGTTCTTCACTAATTATATACTGTGTAGTGTCACAAGGGTGTTGTTATTTTATTTTACCTTTTTTTTTGCTTGTAATATTTTTGTTAAATTTGGGAGGAAACTTGAAAAATTAATTAAAATGAACTTGTGTCTCAACATTTCATTGCATCCCAGGAATGCAGAAGAGGGAAGGAGACTAGCAATAGCAACTGATTGGATAAGAGACAACCACTGGTTTTATGAAAGGATCAGGGCTTGTTCAGATTCTATTTAGAATATTGTAAGGGCTTAATAGCTAGCTCTAGTGAGAAAGTTACAAATTGATGGTTGAAGATAACAGGGAAGATGAGAGCTAGAAAGCAGGATATTAGAAACAAATGAGAGCTATCTAAATTCCACACAACCTGGGAAAATGCAAATGAATATGACCAAAGGGGAGTGGGGAAAATCCAACAAGCAGCTAGCCCATAGGTGATAGAAGTATGGCTGCAGGGCTGGGTGGCCCTTTCCCGCCTCTCTCCACCTGGAGATCAGAAGACACACTGGGCTTTCCCTCCATTCATTCATTCCACAGAGAAGAACATTGTCTATGTTGTAGGCAAGGTCAGATTCGTGGATCTGCAGCCTGCACAGTTGCACAGGGCGCTGAGCTTATTTTAATGGTCTGCCGTCACCATCTGTAAAGTTTCAATAATTTTTAAGTAGTTTTCATTTTTGCACATTTTCGTTTTACTGGGTGTCGTGAATTATGTAACCAATCCTGGATGTGGACAAATTGAGTGTATAAATGCTTCCATGAGTTGCATACCAAATACAGTAATCACTAAGTTATTTATTTATACATCTAACAGTTACCCATCTATTCATTCATACATGCATATTGACATACTCTCCCATGCAGGAAATGTGGAGGAGTGAAAGTTGTATGTATGGGTCTGTGGGCCAGTAAAGAAGGTGAACTTGAAAAAAAAAAAAAGTTAAATCTAATAAATATCAGTAATTGAAAGCCTCTTTTATGTTTCAAGGCCAAGAACTATGAAAATATAAATACATGTTGTGTATATATATGTGTGTATATGTGACTATATACAATGAAATAAATGATAGATGTTAATAATATATTTTATTCTCCTCCTTACAAAAATATGGCAATCTAAGTAATCCATAGGTCTGGAAAGAGGCCAGGAATCTGCAGTTTTAAACAGGTGCCCCAAGAGCTTCTGATGCAGGTTGTTTCCAGACACGCTCTCCAAACACTGAGTGAAAAGATTGCTGATGTTGTGTTTTTCGTATTTACTTATAAGTGGGAGAATTTGGTGACTCTTTTTTCTAGTAGCCCTCAGCAGCAGCCTCAGAGGAAAAAAAAAGAATGTTGTAACTAGAATTTCTCTGTGTTATTTGGGCCCCTGTTCAAAATCACTGTAAGTTATTTGCTTCACCAAGCAATACACTATATACAATCCAGTCCCTATTGGATGCCAAGCCACCACTAGTGTAAGATTGTTTGCAAATGCAGCTAACCAAATTAGGGGCAAGTACATTTTAGAAACAGCTTCTGGAAATGTGACCTGTCACCTATCCACCTTGTATCAGAGATCTTGAATGAAAAGAGAGTTAGAAATATACTAGTATATATGTTCAGAAGCATACTCACTAGTAATTTAGATTTTTTATTCGCACCCACATTTTCTGAAAGATAAAACTCTGAGAAGGTGTTTCATTGTGCCTATAGGAAATTCCTCTCCTCCACTTCCTCCTCTTCCTCCTCCTTTCCTTCTTTTTCGTGCTTCTTTTTACGTATAAAGCTATTCTCAGCATTTCAGGGACTACATCTATCCATTCCATCAATAAATATTTATTGAGCACCTACTAAATGCACTGTACAAGACACTATAGTGAATAAAAGTATATATAAAAAAATCACTCAGCAAATATTTACTGAGGGCCACTTTGTGCCAGTCTCACCTTCTGACCCATGACTAAGGGTATAGACCCTATCCTCAAGGAGCTTGTATTCCAGTACCTATATCTAAACAACTATAGTAAAAAATTAAAAACAAATCAATGAGATGTCAGTCAAGTGTCATGGAATTTCAGAGGCAAGGAATCTTTAAATCTAAAGTAATCAGAGAAGGCTTTGTGGATGAAATTCTATTTTATCTGGCCCTTGAAGGATAAGAAATATTTATGTAGGTGAAGACACCCAAGGAAGGCATTCCAAGTAATGGAAATAGCATGGCAGGCATACAGAGGTGAGAAGGTGTGGGGTAAGCACTGGGAATATAAAGCAGTTAATTTGATTTTAAGTACCCAGTATATAAAAAGGAATACTAAATAATACAATGAGAAGAGGTAACAAAGGCCAAAAATGGGACACTCAGAGTAGAAATTAAGAAAATTATCTCCAGATTCTCTTTTCTAATTTTGCTTCTGTAAGAATGGTATCCATCTAGATTGAAGATCACCTTTCTTCTTCTCCATATGCAAATTTCTTCTCTAGAGAAGAATTCACCCTCCTCCCTCCAATCATGATCCAGGTCCCAAAGAAGTTTCCCTCCGTGGTGTCTTGCAAAATCAGCCTCTCTTGGGAATTGCTCACTAGCACACCCTGGAACATTCTGGTGTTTGTTTTTCATAGGCTCACTAACAGCCTTCACCTATTATTCACCTCCTAGACATTCAGTGGTTGCTGAAAGGCCTTTTTCTAAAATCAGTGTGGTTTAATCTTCTTTAAAATCCTTAATCAAGGCCACAGGCAGCCTTGATGGCCTCTGGACCCTTGGTGAGAAAAATAAACTCAGTGCACAACAGTGAGAGATCACAGTCTTTTCCTCTGACAACTTTTTTGGCATCTTTGGCCCCATTTTATGTGCTTGCCATTGTGCTTCCTTACATCAATCTCATAAAACATCCTTTTCCTCATGCTTGACATATTGATATCATTCTACTACAGATGAAACACAGAGCGATGTAATATGGGCAGGTGCTGGAATTATTTGCAATGCACAGAAATCTCTGCTGATGTTTAAGACTGGTGCAATATTAAACACATTACTTTCCCTGACAGACGTTTTCATTACACCCATGCC
This sequence comes from Physeter macrocephalus, assembly GCF_002837175.3. Classification (NCBI taxonomy): domain Eukaryota; kingdom Metazoa; phylum Chordata; class Mammalia; order Artiodactyla; family Physeteridae; genus Physeter; species Physeter macrocephalus. The sequence continues at coordinate 159,055,906 of NC_041224.1, forward strand.
ATGCAGGTGGAGAATCTAAAAGTGAAAACTTGTTTCTCCCAACTGGGTCCATGCAATAAAATTTAAAAGTGTGCAAGTGTGTGTGTGTGTGTGTGTGTGTGTGTGTGTGTGTGTGTGTCTTTCTATATTTATCTTTACAAAATACAGTCTATTGTTTAAACCACATTTGAATTTACTTGGAGAAATGGCACAAGTCCCAGAGAACTTAGAGTAAAAACAGTCACTCTTTATCAGAGCAGTATTTGTATGGTGGTGGTGTCACATGTACAGATTTGAAGAACTTTTCTCAGATGGGACAGACAAAAAAAATAGCCTGGTACACATCAAGGCAGACCAACATTAGAAGGCCAATTTTTCCTTCAGAATGAGTTAATGTGGATCATAGTCTTATCAGAAAGAGAACCAAGTGCAAGGTGGATGATACAAAAGGCTATAGTGATGAAAACAACAAAGGGTAGCATTTCTTGGTGATTTCTTGTGCCAGTAACTTTCACATGTTTTATGTTCATGTTTAACAATTAAATCCTTGTAACAACCCTAAGAAGTAGGTAACTGATTACACTTATTTACCAATGAGAAAAACAAAGTTCATAAAACTCATGTAACTTGTCCAAAGTAACACATCCATTAATTCAAGCCCAGGTCTGTCTGAGCACAAAGTTTAGGCTTTTAACTGATTGAAATTCTATATCCTCATGGAGAGGTAAAGCCCAGATTCTAGAAGATCGGCTAAAGAAATATGCCATGCCAGTCAGCAGGAATACTGGCTCTGAGGCTAGAAGAGTGCCTGTCTATTGTCTACCCACTCCTGCTGAATGTTCAAGATCTTTTTAAATAAATAGTTGCAGCTCTGTGGGGTGTTTTGATTGTATGCCCTCTGGATTCCATTGGTGGAGTTTACTTACTCTACCCTGGACCTAAAGCTGGGGTGAAGGTTGTTAACCTCCTGGTAAGGAATAGTTGCAGTTCTAATGGAATTTTCTCTTAGTTCTGTGTTTTTCCTCTTCCAGTCTCCTAATGAGGAAAGACATCTCAGAGGGCAATGTCTCTTTCAGTTTCATCAGGCAGATCCAGCAGAGGCCTGTGCAACCCAAGTGTCCTTTTGCAGCGTCTGCCTGGAAGGAAGAGTTTTCTAAGAAGGAACTTGTGGTTCATTCATTATGTACTTTCTCTACTGGGGCAATAATAGTGAAAACTATTTTACAATGGATTGTACAATGGACATCCTCACATCCACCGTTGGGAATTATACCGTTAATGTATAGGAATTTAAGAGCTCTTTGCTCCCATAACTTTATTGAGAGAAAAAACCCAGAAGAATCTTAGTTGATATTAACATGACACAATTAACAATTTGTTTAGCTGCCCTTTCAACCTAGAAGTTGAGACATAGGCCTTTTCTATGTTTCAGGTGAGCAAAAGGAGACAATGTATTTGTACCTTAATTCAGCACACATTTTTGATAACCTCCCATATACTAGGCACTGGAGATAAATACAATGGAATACAATGTAAAAGTTCAGACTCTTTACCGTTAAGGATTTTGTAATCTACTGGTGGAAGCAAACACAATGACATAGTCTATAATACAATGTGTGAAGTGTGGTGATAGAGGCATAGGTGGAGTATCATGAGAGCAGAGCAGGTGACCAACTGGCTCAGCTGGATTTGGGAGGTGGAGATTCCTGTAGGATGTGACACCAGGGCAGAGCATCGTCTACACAAAAGTAATCTTTTTTCTGATAGGGTATACTATGTGTTGAACTGAATGCTGAGTGCTTTACGTGCATTGGCAAAATTAATCTTTTCCTTAAAACAACCCAATGGAATGTGTACTATTATTATCACCATTTTATAAACTTGGCAAATAGCAAAGCAGAGATTTGAACACATGTTCTCTGGCTTCAGAGCTCAGCTCTTCACAAAGATGCCACACTACCATTAACTCTGGTGTGTCACCTTGGAATACCCCCAAGCAAAGCAGAGTTCTTCTTGGACTCAGTAATCGCTTTTGCCCTCAGGCAATGAGTTTGGTTTTGATGAATTTCCTTTCTGAAATGGAAGTTAATGATTTGGGTGGAAAATAAACCTGCAGATATCAGCTTTGCTGTTAGCCGCTTAGCCCCAAGGTCTAGGCATCTGGGTTCCTCTAAGTACGTGTATGCAGTGCTCTATATTATTCACTGCACACTTCTCCAGCATGGCACTATATTGTACAGATAACACATGACCACGGCCTGATGCCTCTCAACCCCGTGGTCCTTGGCATCTCAAATGGGCCCAGCAGCAAAATACTTTGCCTGCCAGGGTAGTGCTTTTCTGAAGACAAGCATTTTCTTTTATATTCTGGAGACAAAATAGCATTTTCTCTCATTAGCCTATTAGAGCATTATGGAAATTCTGAGAAGTCAAGTTCAGTCTCATAATGCATGAATGTTATTTATCTTGAATGCTGCAAATTCGACATATTGGTGGGGGGTGACAAGGTTAGGTAGATTTATTAGCATCCTGTCAGGAAATTTCCCATGAGTAGTGGAGGTTTGTCAAAAAATTCAGTATAATTGATGGGAGCAAGTTGGACTAATTCTTAGCAGATCCACACTGGCTCTGTTCACACCTTCCCTTTACAGACAACAAAATGTACTGAGCACAGAGCTCATTAAAAAGACCTTCCTGTAAACACACTCTTTGCACCAGGTTTCTCTCCTTTTCCTTTCTTTCATATAATTATTTCAGTTACTTGAGAAGATACAAGCACACATCAGAAGCATTACTGAATAGGCAATGATTTTTACTCATTTGTATGTATCTTTTAACTCTCCAAGGGAATGCTTATACTCCAGGGAATAAGGATTAACAAGAAGCTGGTATCAATTCTGTGTCTCCCTCTGCTTTTACTAAAGGATTAGGGGTTTCAACCGTTGGGTCTAAAAGCCATCAGGACAGAGATATAATAGTAGAAAGAGGTTAGCCTTTGAATTAGGACACTTGGGTCCCAGTCTCAAGCCTCCAGCTTGCTAGCTCTTTGGCCATGGGCCAGTCATTTAAGCTTGCTGAGCTTTGGTTTCCTTGTTTGAAAGGTGAGGTTAATGATACCCATCTCACAGGGTTCCTAATAAATATTAAATGAAATGAAAAATGTCACAGTTACTTGACCTGAGCATCTTTCCATTTCTAGTTCAAGCACTGTCTCTCCTGAAAAGCCTTTCCTGATGTGCCCAAGAAATAATAGCCACCATTGATTGAGAAGTTATAAAGTTGCCATACACTGTGCAACATAGTTTGCATGCTTTCTGCATGCAAACTTTTCACAAAGTAGCATCTTCTGGCTGGGAAGACCTGCCGCGGAAGGTTCTGCTGATGAAAGAGTTTGATTAGTTTTAAGAAAGTGGACTTGTGATCCAATAGCCAATCCTGAGGATCAAGAGATAGGGAGAGCGACTGTGGAAAACAGAGAGAAATACAGAGAGAGAAATAGAGAGAAATGGAGTCCAAGGGTTGGGGGTGAGGAGAGAGAGAGACAGAGAGGGAATAAGAGAAGAAATCTTGGCCTAGACAAGATGTCTATCCTTTCTAAACTTTAGTTTCCTTATCAGTAAAGCAGTAAATAATAAAGCCCACGTCTCACCTCTATTTGGGTGACTAAATGGGATGATTTCTATTTCATGCTTCCCACAGTGCCTGGCACATAACAAACTCTTATTCATAGAATCTACTATTATCATTTCTGATGATAGGTTCCTTTTTGTTATAAGCATTCCTAGCACACATTATGTTCTAGATTCCATCCTCCGATTTTCATTGTTCATTTCAATTTCTACCTTCTCTGCTAGTCTTTGAGGAAACCAGAGTCCATGGTTTTTCATCTCTGGACAGCATCCATCACACAAAAACACTCACAGATTATTTTTGAAGAAAAAAAAACCAAACAAACAAGAAGTTAGGAAGAGAAAGAAGGGAGGAGGAATACAGTAATGTGCTTGATAAAGTGTCAGAAGCTACACAGGGTGGTAACCTAGCAAACACTGCAGGAGTAGCAGGTCAATTTAGGTTCTAGCCAGAATTTTCATAAAGTTGCAGTTCCTATTGCGAAGTGATAGCTCTGCCTCTGAAAGCATTTCACCAAAGCCAGAAGAGCAAGACAAACAAACAAACAAAATGTTCACACAGTATAGTGTTTGAATTTTAATGTATTTTCCCCATTCCTTTCTTCCTATAGGAGGAATTGATACTCTAAGGGAGACTTTTCACAAAGTAGCATCTTCTGGCTGGAAAGACCTGCCATGGAAGGTTCTGCAGATGAAAGAGTTTGATTAGTTTTAAGAAAGTGGACCTGTTGGGCTTCCCTGGTGGCGCAGTGGTTGGGGGCCCGCCTGCCGATGCAGGGGACGCGGGTTCGTGCCCCGGTCCGGGAGGATCCCACATGCCATGGAGCCTGCGCGTCTGGAGCCTGTGCTCCGCGGCGGGAGAGGCCACGGCAGTGAGAGGCCCGCATAACGCAAAAAAAAAAAAAAAGAAAGTGGACTTGTGTTCCAATAGCCAACATTGCAAAGGGAGTTGAATTGCTTCTGTTTCTGTTTAGGCTAAAACAGTTTGGCCTGGCCAAGGATGATTTTGGCCTGGGAAGCTTAGATTTCTAATCCAGCCTGACTGGCCTATTCCTAGTTCCAGAATTTTCCACATGCCTTTTTCTTTCACTTATGGGGTAGTTTCAAGGAGTCAAATGAAACACCCTTAGTGAGAGTGTTTTATACTACTGGTTGTAGTCTCAACTCTGAGACACTTCTTATATTCTCTGTGCCTGGGACACCCATACATCCCTTTCATCTAGTCAAACAGCCTTCTCTTTATCCAGCACAAATCTCACCCTTCCCTTGTGGTCTTCAAACATGGGAACAGCCTTTCTTGACACACGCATTTCTGTCTCTTCTCACATTGTGGCCTTCTTTAAAGGTCAGGAATTTCAAAAAGAAATAAAGGTCCTAGAAAGTGAAAGAGAAAGATACAAGCTAATTCTTTTCTAAAGTTTATTGTCATCAAAAGTTAATTGTCATCAATTACTATAAAGGGCTTTCAGATGAGTTTTGTTTTTCCTATAACAAGGTTGAAGAATAATTTTGAGATAACATTTTAAAAATGGAGAATTTCACATAAAAATGAAAATTGTTAGCTACTCTTGGCAAGTCAGAAGACACTGCAAAAATATCTTCTGCAAAATCTGGGCCTGCATTCCCATGTGGCAAAATTTTGCTAGAGATCAGTAGCAATTATTTTAGATATTCTTTGGGTGGCTGCAGTTTCCAGAATTCTCTATTTCCCCACCAACACCAAAGCTGATGGCCAGTTCTGATAATGACAACTAAATATGAAAATGCTTGAACACTAGAATTCTTGAACCCAGACTACTTTATTAATTTGCATTACCTGCTTAAACTCTGGAGGCATTTGATTGTGCAAACCGTGCTATAAAGGACAGGAAAAGGAAATGCCAAACTAGATGTGTTACATGCTATTGTTTAATTATAGTCTCTCTTTTCTGTCACTTCCACAGTTTCTACATACATTTCCCCATTCCCAGCTACCTAAATATCTTTACTCCCAATGGAAGATGAATTATAAAAGATTTACAGCTTATGGACCAGAAGAAAAATTCTGCTTCTAAGTCCTGCAGTCTTATTTTGCACTTCTGGCGTTAAATGTCCCTAAATCAAGAAGAGGTTAAGAAAAAATTAGTGAAATAGCTATTGCCCTACTAACAGGCAGTAATAGAACAATCTGTTCATGTACCCACTTCACAAGTTCACATTCTTAAAACTAATCAAACCCTTTCATCCGCAGAACCTTCCACGCAGGCCTTTTTCTGCGAAGAAAGACCAGCAAGTTCCCCCGCACAATTCTATTCGACAGAAAATTATCATCTTATTTTTTTTTCCATTTCAAAAATAAATATTTTTTCCCTTCTAACTTTCCCAGTCTTATTTTAAAATGGAAATAGCCAAGAGCTCGGTAGTTGTCTTATTCTTTTTCCTTGAATCCATTCCCCACTGCTTTTTCACGTTATGTATATGTTTTTCTCTGAAGTTTTGCTTACATAAATAAGCTTCTTTTATATTTTAACTTGCATTTATATTGCTCTTCAGGCTTATATCCTTAATGCTTAAAAAACTTGGGAATTTTTCTACCTCTGTTATTTTGCATTGCAATGCCTTAAGTTGTGTGTTTGTGTGTGTGTGTTTATTGACCTTTATGAAAAACATTCTAAGTTTTCATCTCACCACTTGTCACCAACCCTGCCCTCTCATAGATTGTGATATTTTTTAACGTTTATGAAGTAGCCTAGCCCCAGAGTGAACTTTCTAAAGTCCATGTAATATCAATATCTGTCCCCACTTAACGCTCCAGATGACACTTCAGTGACCTCATATTGAAATACAAATGCTGTATCACTCACAAGGATTATCATGGTCTGCTGTCTCTCTCCCTTTCCAGCAGCATCTGTTTCATTCCCTCATCCAGATTCCAGCCGTACTGCACACCTCAGAGGGCCTTGAGTACCATAATACAGAGATGGAACTTTCCATATGTATGCAATAAGTAGCCACTGAAAGATTTTGTTCAAAGGGGTGAAATTATGTGAACTGTGCATTAGGAAGATTTCTTTGGGGAAACTGTGTAGCAGGCCCTGTTCAAAAAAAGAGTTGGCAACTAATAACTGCATCAGTTATTAGTTATATTTGTTATATTGCTGTTATATTTGTTCAGACCAAGAGGTATTGAGGGACTGAACCGGGCTCTGGGAATGGGGCTACCAAGGAATGACTTTAAAGTTTTGAGCCTGAGTAAATGGAAAAATTATGTCACTAATTAAGGTATGGAACACATAGTAAGTTTGGGGTAATATGGGGCATATGGAAAGTAGTAATGAAAATGGTGAGTTTGGGTTATCTATAGAAAGAGTTGGTTGTAATAGTTGGTTATAGCTTAGATTTTGGATGGGATTAGAGAGTATAGACCTGGGGTCCTCTGCTTAGAAGTAGTAGCTGAATCCATGGGTTGATTCACATGGAGTCATCAAGAGACAGAATATGGGACAATGTTACTGAGGATAGAGCCTTGGGGGGAACACATTTTTAAGTTGTACGTGATAGAAGACAAACTAAAGGAAAGTTTGAGAATGAGAAATTGTCAGGTTCATTGCACCATTACCCTTATTTTTTCCCTGTCTGAGAATACCCTTATCAAGAATTTATAACAGTAACCAATCCCTTCCACCAAAATAAGAGCTACTTATTTAGCCTGTAGTTACATATCCTATTGTAGTAACCAAAGGTCTTGACCATTAAAGTAGGTAAATCAGATGCCTCCACCTCCACCTCTTCGAATGAGGTACATCTGGATGTCAAGGTGATTGGTATAACAGTAATGCATAATAACCAGAAATTAGGTTTATCTTCCAAGATCTTAATAGAGCATCCTCCTCAGGAGGAAACCTTTCTGACTTATCAGGCTTAGAAGTGAAATCTATTTACTTTTCATTTATTTTTCACCCTATCTGTTTCTGTCATTGTCCCTTTTTAATTACTAGAGATATTTATATGGAAAACAGGATCCTTTTTTTTTTTTAATTTCTGTAAGATCTTGTGGTTGATGTCTTGTTTCCTCCCATCACGCCAGTTATTTAAGCTGCAGTAGAATCTCCTTTTATCATCTATGGTTTCCCTAAAGATCAGTGTGAAGGAGAGATATTGAGAGGAGTAGGTAAATAGAAACAGGATGTGTGTATATGTATGGCAGGGGGATGGGGGTGTGGAGATTGGTGGGTGGCCTTAGGAATTGTCTCAGATCTAAGAGAAAGTTAATGGCATTTGAGAGGGAATTTGAAAAGTAAGATAATGCAAAAATGACTCGGAAAGAAGCGAATGAGACCTCCAGACCAGTGACCAGCACAGTAGAGGAGTAGGGGATGGTGAAGTCAGAAACAAGATTGTTCTACTGGCTTGTGGAGTTAGAACACACCTTTCTTCTGTGCTCTGGGAAGATTAGCCTCCCCCTTATAATATGACATTTGGAGAACTTTTTAACTGTTAAGAAAATGTTCAGAATGCACTGCAAGGGCTGCCTAGCCACATCCATTGATTTACATGGAACCCATGGGATTCAGTCACATAGAGATCTTGTGAAGACTGGAAGGCTGACAAGTAGCTGAGACCAAAAAGAGAGAAATTGGGGTCCTCAGGGAAATTCACCATGAGTGACCCATCAGCTAGACTAAATAGCATGCCTAGGATGTTGAGGAAAAGAAGTGGTTCCAGGTCAAGTTTGAAACTAATTCTAAATATCCTTAGATCTTCTTTCCCTGCATTGCCTGTGGGTCCTGGGAAAGAGATAGTTTGCAAAGGAGAGAACATGTCTCTCAAGGCTTTCCTGTTCTTCCATGGGAGAGGCCCCTGAAAGTGCTGCATTGTGACAAGAGGAAGATGTTCTACCACTGGCTGAAGAGGGACAAGCGCCCTAGAAGATACTAATCTAGATGTGGTTGCCAGCTCTACTGGGGACAGAGTAAAAGCTTTCAAGGACACACTGGCCTCTAGAGCCTAAGGCTGGAAATCTGATAGATGTAAGCTCTTCTCCCAACCAGGAATTTCTAGAAAATAAGTGGAGTGGGCAGGGGATCCTAGGGCAAGGCTAGACTTCTTGCTAAACAAGAAAGTGTGTTTTCAAAATATTGGGGCAAAGTGTGGGGTTCTTCTAAGCAGGGTACATTGGTAACTTCATGGTTTTAGCTCATGGGCTTGCTCTTATTTGGTCAGCGTAAGGTCAGCTAAAAAATAAGAAAATTATAACATGAATGGGTCCATTCCTCATTTCTATTCTATAGTCTAAATTATTTTATTCTGGGCCTCCCCTCTTCCTATAGGCAAGAAGGAGAAAGTCTGAGAGCCATGTGTTTCTGCCATGACACCCTGGGTGCAACCTGATGGCTCTTCCAAAAGTTCCCGCATCCTCCTCGGAGAAGAGTCCAGCATAATGGCCTATGCTGCCCTCACAGCTGCAAGAAAGCATGGCAGGCAGCGATGGCCCCAAAATATGTTGTTAATCCTAGTTGATGCTGACAACTGTGTGTCAGAAACTCACTTTCAGCAATCTGTTATCTGTTAACAACAACAAAAAGAGCAATTGGTCTCAAGCCATGGAGAAAATCAACTTATTATTTGCAAAGACTGTTACTTAATGAGGCTCCTTGGTGACTTTTCAGAGACAATTTTAGACATTGAAAATGGATATTTCACCTTCTCACTCTGCTGTGCAGGCTCCAGCAGAAGAGAGGGGAGATATTAAGTGTATTTCTTTGTTTCCTTTATAGGAGCTTTAATGATTTATGTTGAAGTGGTGCTAAACAGGTGATGGGTACACAGGCAGACCAGCGAGGAGGCTGCCTAGGATCAGAGACCCTCCCGCCTCCCAGTCAAAGTACATTAGCATGCTGGCCTCAGACCCCTTTAGCTACAGTCAGTTGAAAGGATAAGAAAGAAATGTGAAGAAAAAAATTGTCTTGCATTGCAGACTTCAGAGGGAAACACCAGCAAAAAACATTGCTCATGCTTTGGGAGGCACTTTTATTTTTTGTTGTTTAATAGATGTCTCTTCAATTCCCCTTCATTCATCTTTTCACTTCATTCACTTTTCACCTGCCTTTATTTGGCAATTTTGCCTCCACTTTCATAATCCTCAGAAGGGCATTGTTGATTTAAGGCCTGTCTCATTGGAAGGGAATGGCATCCTCCTTTCATTACAGACCATTTAAAGATACAACTCAATTATTTCTTCTTTCAGGAAGCTTTCCTGGATTCCCTGACCCTATGTTGAAATGGAACTCTTCTTCAATCCTCCCAAACTCATTGCTTAGAAATGATCACAAAGTTACACTATCAGGAAGTGGCCCAGACCATCTGCTTCAACTATGTTTCCTGCCTTTATAATGCTGCAAATAAAATTTTTTCTCAGCATTCAAGATGTACTCTGGACCTTCTCCACAACAAGCCGGATCATCCTAGCACCAGGGAATACCAGCTAATGATAGCTAATACATTCAGATTGCTTACCATGCCAGGTGTGTTTCAGGTAGTGATTAAAAGGCAGAATAGGGTACAAATGTGTGATGTCCAGAGCCAGAGACATTTTCAGATCCTGCCATTTAATCCCTGTGTGACATTGGCTGAGTTACTTCACCTTTCTAAGCCACAATTTTCTCCTTTATAAAATGGGGATAATTGTAGCTGTTGTAAGTTGTTTTCGGTGTTAAATGAGATCATCTGTGTTAGAACACTTATCATAATACCTAGCATGTAGTAAAAAAATAAAGGTTTATTATTCTTCTCATCCATTGCAAATCTCCAAACGGTTAAGCATAATTTTCAACACCCTGTTATATGGCAAGGATCTTAGATTCTGAAATTGCTACACAGTAAACCTGGGCTGAAGACCAATGGAATGATAATTACGATAATAGCCGGGCATATTTTCTTCTTCAGACAATGGATTTTAAATCTCTGCTCAAGAAACTGATTGGCAGTGCTGTCTTAGATCACTGCCCTCTATTCCTCTATTTTTGAAGCAGAGGATGATTCTATCAGATTTCCCCAATTGTGAGCTTTTGGAATCTAGGATTGAATATTTGCCATGGAGAATCTGGGGGCACATAACTAGAGAGTGTATAATAATCCCATACTCACTCTTGGAAAAGGAAAAGACAAAAAACTTTATCTCAGGAGTGCTTGAGGGTGAATACTTTGCTTGTATATATATTAAATGCATTGCTTTTTCCCTGAGTATCCCACCCCCCTCTCTCTCTGTCTCTGTCTCTGTCTCACACACACAAACACACACACTCACGCACTTCCCAGAAGAGTTCTGCTACCTGAAGGAATGTTAAGAAGAATTATAGAATTCGACCTTATAAAATACTGTGGGCTGTTCCAAGGAAAGGTAAAATTCTCAAACTCTTGGAGTTGTTTTATTAGCGCTATTCCTAATAACAATTACTGTTTGCATGAGTGAACAGTGGGTATCGCCACTTTCTGTGATAACACTTATCAGACTGTTAGCAGTTACACAGAACTCCCCCTTTCTGCAAGCTCCATACTAAGTCACCAACGCCATTTCCTGTGGTAGAGCGCCCCCTATCACCTCCACACACCTCTGTGTTCAATTTGCTCCAAGACTCTAAAGAACAGCTACTAAATATCTGGGGCAGCTCTCACCATTGAGGGATCTAGGCTCTCCAGGAGTTTATGTGCCCAGCAGTGATCTCTGGATATTTGTTCATCTGACTTCCCAGCAGCTGGAATAGGGAAGGAGAGTTTTCAGAGAGCCTGATCTGCTGGAGGCAAAGCAGGTGGCTTTCTGTCAGGTCACAATTGAATTAAAGAGTCCCATTAATTTTGTTAAGTCAACGCAATTCTCTTAAGCTGCTAATGATCTTCCTTTGGAAGAGTTTCAGTAAAGGAGTGGGCAGGCTTTTATTAGAAAATGTTTAAAGCTCGTGTCTGTGTGTGTGTGTGTGTGTGTGTGTGTGTGTGTGTGAGAGAGAGAGAGAGAGAGAGAGAGAGAGAGAGGGAGAACAATTGAGGGAGAACAACTGATTTATGAAGTTCACATAGTTTATTGCTGAAATGAAGAGGTGTTGGCTGTTGTCTTATTTGTATTTAATTTGGGTGGCCCACCTTGGCGTTAGATCAAAAGCTTTGGACCCTCTTTTTAAAGCATTTGCATGTCTGGGAGGAAGGTGGTAGGCTCATGCATCAGAACATATGAGTGCATTGCTTAAACCTCTCTCCGAAGGCAGGGAGGGTGAGGGGGAGGTGTGAGGTATTTTAAAAATACGACATGCTGCTAAATTCCCTGCCAACCTCCGTTCATGCTGAGTGGAGTGTAACAAGTATCAGATAGTTCCTCCAGATGTCAGCTATTTAAAGAGGCATGTGCTACAGGGAGATCAGCTCAGTGCTTTGTGACCACCTAGACGGGTGGGTTAGGAAGGGTGGTAGGGAGACGCAAGATGGAGGGGATACGGGGATATATGTATATGTATAGCTGATTCACTTTGTTAAACAGCAGAAACTAACACAACACTGTAAAGCAATTATAAGCCAATAAAGATGTTAAAAAAAATGGGTTAAAGACCTAAATATAAGAACTAAAACTATAAAACTCTAAGAAGAAAACATACAGGAAAATCTTCATGAGATTAGAATTGGCAGTGATTTCTTGGATATAACACCAAAGCATAGGCAATAGATAATTTGGAGTTCATCAAAATAAAAACTTTTGTGCATCAAAGGAGACTATCAACAGAGCAAAGAGGACACCTATGGGATGTGAGAAAGTATTTGCAAATCATATATGATAAAGGACTGATATTCAAAATGTATAAAGAACTGCTACAACTCAGCAACAACAATAAAACACCCCACCCAGAAAAACCCAATTGAATAGACACTTCTCCAAAGAAGATAATACAATGGCCAATAAGCACATGGAAAGATGCTCAACATCACTAATCATTAGGGATATGCAATCAAAACTACAATGAGACATTACTCCATACCCATTAGGATGGCTATTATAAAAAGCAAAATCGAAACAGAAAACAACAAGTGTTAGTGAGGATGTGGAGAAATTGGAAAGCTTGTGCATTGTTGGTGGACATGTAAAACGCTACAGCCACTGTGGAAAACTGTATGGTAGTTCCTCAAAAATTAAACATCAAATTACCATATGATTTAGCAATTCCACTTCTAGGCATTTACCCAAAGGAATTAGAAGCTGGAGCGTGAACAGCTATTTGTACCCCAGTGGTCATAGCAGCATTCTTTACTATAGCCAAAAGGAAGAAACAGCTCAAATGCCCATTTAGGGTTGGATGGATACACAAAATGTGGTATATGCATAGAATGGAATATTAATCATCACGAAAAAGGAATTAAATTTTGATAAATGCCACAATGTGGACAAACCTTGAAGACACTATGCTAAGTGAAATGAGCCAGACACAGGACAAATATTATATGATTCAATGCATTTGAGATACCTGGAATAGTCAGATTATAAAGAAAAAGTGGAAGGGTGGTTCCAGGGGCTGGGGGAGGTGGGAATGGGAAGTTATTGTTTAATGAGTACAGAGTTCCAGTTTGGGATGATGAAAAAGTTCTGAAGATGAATAGTGCTGGTGGTTGCACAATGATGTGGATGTGCTTTATGCCACCGAATTGTACACTTAAAATGGTTATAATGGTAAATTTTATGTCATGTATATTTTACTACAATTTAAAGCATCTTCCTTGAGCAACAAGAAGACAATAAATAGATAAAGAGGCACGTGCTAGAAGTTCTGTGGACGGCGACTGTCTTTCTCAGCCCTGGTAGTGGTCATGGCGGTGGTGCTGGCAGTGATTGGTTGGTACTGGAGGTGGGTGCCTGTCTCGAAGAAACTTTTGTCAACAACAAGTGCATGTGAGAATGCGTTTGTGTATTTGGGAAGTAAGAAAAGTTAGACAGGAGAAGAAACGACTGAATCAATAACTCGGAAAGGCATCATACCAAATTGAGTACAAGTAGCATCTGATTTTTAAATGTATGAAGCAAGAGCAACATGAGGAACCCTCCCCCCCATAAAATAATTATATTATCCTTGAGAAATTGACTTATAGGCCAAGAAATTGTACAATGAGTGGAAGGATTCCTCAAATTCAGTTTTAAACTTTTTCTGTTGGTTTACCTAAAACAGCCTGAAAACAAACAGCCTGTGACTATTCTCTTCTGTAATATTTTGAATCCCAGTGGTTAAAGACTCCTTTATAGGAGAAAGTACGTTGACCAATGTAAGATAGTAATGATTGGAATAAAAAGATAGGATCGGTTTTGCTTCTCATTTTCAGAATGTGTAGCATTGGTGTTTTAATCTTTACTATAGTAAATGCCCGCTCCCCTCCACCAGCTCATGTTGTGTTTTCTTACCACATCCATGCTTAAAACTTTCTGCAGAAGGCTATAATTTTTTTTTTGTAACAATCTGTTCTCTTTCAGTTTCTATGAATTCAGACTTGATTTCTTTTTTTTTTTTCTTAATTCAAATCTGAGCTCTGTTCTTTCATCTTCTGGAGCTCCTGTAGTCATTGAGTTTTATCATTTCTCTGAGGATTAGTTCTTTAGGTTTTGTGTGGAAATGAAATAAGCTAGCTTTCAGCTCTTATTGTTCGTGGCAAACTTACTTAACTAGTCCTTCCTTTCTGGTTGGAGATGACATGGGCTCAAGTCATCCTACTGCCTTGTGTGAATCAGACACCCAAATATACAGGTGGTCTGAGAAAAGAGGGATGTGTGACTGAGTGAAGGTAGAATTTCTGAAGAAGAAGCTTTGGTATTTTCCTTCAACCCTCACATCTCTCTCTTTTGAGGAACAAAATGGAGGTGTCTTTTGGTTATGTCAAACACCGGAGGGGTCAGACGTCCTTCAAACAAACTGACTCGGAGGGAGACTATGGTCAAGTTTTGTGGGAGTTTTTTTTCCTTGCCTTTTCTTTTCTGGATTCTTCTGCAGGCATCCCAGGTTGACACATTTGCAGAAAGAGATAAGAGGCAACCAAACAGAAGAATCACAACCTACGTAGTCCCTCTGTGTCTGCTGGTTAACGGATCCACTATCCTATCTTTAGTTAGTCCCTTGGTAGGGCAGGAGAGGCTGAGCTTTTGTTTATGAAGTTAAATAAAAAAACTATGTGTCAGAAGGAAGGGCCTTCCTTATCTGCTGTTTACAGTGATGGGAGAGGCAGCATAAGTTTTTGTTCTAAGCTCTGCTTCCAGCCTTTTTTCCTACCTTCTGATTCACATTGTCTCATACAGAAAACTTCTGTCTTTCGAATGAAGAACTTGTTCTGTTGTCAGCAATTATAGCTTCTCTAGTGTTTTTCTAAGACCCTTCTCTGAAGGGAACATCACTCTGGTTCTCACATCAATAGTAATGCTTCAGTTTTTCCTATGTATATACAAGTTTTTCTTCTTCAACTTGGAGTCATAATGTTGAATGAAAACTGAGCCCGAGAATGCTATTCTGGGATCTTTTGGATGCAGTGCTGAGCTCTCTTCAGTATATTCCATGGAAAGGTTAGAACTTGGTAAGAAAGACTGTTTTCTTCTCCTGTTCCTCCTTATCCACCCTTCTCTTTACCTGTCCATGCTGTGAAGAATGGCATTCACTCAACCGTACCAGAGGGCAATTGCTGATGAATTTGAACTGTGGAATGACACTGATTATGGGTTGCCCTGAAATTTACTCAAGCCTTGTCAATGTATTTTCTATTTCACATGTTTCTCACATTTGTGGTAAGTCAATACATATATATTTACCTTATCATTACCTTAAAGGATACCAGTCATGTTTCTCATACACAAATACACTTACACTGTGGATTTAAAGAGGATTCATCGCTATGTACATTCTGTTTTAAAGGGTCTAGTTAAAATTGAATAATGTTGTAGGAATGAAAACTGAAGGAGAAGTCTTGGGGTTCCAACAGGTAGGAAGGATGGCATATCTTAAAAGAGCATTGAAAAGAAAGTGATTAACAAGAAAAATGAAATGGAAGAGAAAACTCTCCTCCATTTAGGGCCCACAGAACTAGGCTAAACCAGAGAACAGGGAGACACGTGTTGAAGGGTACTTTTGACAAGTCCCTTGCACCCACCCCCACAGCCACCCACAACATAGGTGTATATTGTCTCTGCACGATTTAGTATCGGGTGCTCTTCTGCATTTCTCAGTCTGGGGGCTGAATTCCTCAGCATCCTTGCCATGTTACAGAAATAGAAAGCCCGATATCATAGTCATACCACCACCCCACTTGCCGCCCACAGCCTAACAGAAGAGCAGGCATACCTCAGTTTCCGAAAGGGCTGTATTCCGGAAGTTACTTGATGAATTCTCAGAGCTCAGATTACGTTTTCCCAGAGATACAATGTATTCTATTTCCAGAACTCAAACATCTAATAACCCAGGACTTTCCCAATATCCTAGTCTAGCACTACTACTATTATCAGGTACCTGGCTACATAGGAAATGTTTTCTAAAGGAGTACGTATTTGGAATTCCAGTTTGGGGTGCTAACAACATATTTCTTACCACTGCAGATTTGATGACAAGACCTGGGCTACCCAGCCGTGCACTTTCTGTCTCCAGACATTCCAGGGAGGGTAGCTCTTGTATCTGGGTCAAGGTGGACGTGAAGAGGGGACTCAAGGACAGAAAGAGGCTCCAACCAGAAAAGCTGTGGTGAGGTGCTGGGCTGGATGCTCTGGGATGGAGTGAAGAGGAGAGTTAGATCTGGTTGAGGGGAATAATCAGAGCCCTGGGGATGGGGAGGTGGAGGAGAAGGGATGGAAGTTGAAGGAGTGGGGCTTCAACGGTTAATATAGAATAGAAGCAGAACATAGTTCCGTGAAATTCCACACTTTTTGTTCAATTTGTCCCACACCCAGTCCTATTTGTGCCAGAAAAGTGAGCAAAGTTGATCGATACTCGGTTCCTTCTGTGAGGGGAGGAGACGGACATATATGCAGATTAGCATTCATGGAGAGGAACTGTTCAGTCCCAGACCAGAAATTCAGGAAGAGCACAGGAAGGAGAGCTTTATTCTGATTGAAGAATTAGGAAACACTTGATGGAAGAGGAAGCATTTGTGGTAGGCCTGAGGATTTTACTTACCTGAGATAGGTAGGGAATAGAAGGATAAGCCCAATCCAGGAAGAGGGTGGGTGAGATCCAAGTCCCCAGGTGGGGCAGTGCAAGGGAGGTGGAGAGAACGAGGAGGATATGCCTGTAGAGTGTCGAGGATTAGAAGGGATGGGAAGTCATGATTTTACCTTCTAGGATGGATCTTCTTCTTCGGCACCGTATATCCTCCTTGACCTCCAAAGAGACTCCAGTCCCACAGGCAAGTAGTAGCTGTAGTGGGCAAGAAGGAGTGAGGATGGGAGAGGGTACTGGGGAGAGGACCTGGGGCTTTGAGAAGCTGACAGCTGGGGGCTAGTGGTCAAGGAGGTTTCCCCCCTTCTTGCCTCTTCTCTGGCCCAAATGCCACCCAGCCCATGGTGGCACTCTCAGATCCTGATCAGGTGGGGGTAGGGAGAGAAGCATGGTTTTCGAGCTCAGATTATGTCTTAGGGTATCCCAGACATCAGCAACAGGGGAACATGGGGGAAGGGAATTTTTGAGCAAATGGGGAGGACCTGGAATGCTGGTTCACACATTGTATGAAATTGGTTGTAAGAAAGACTGCGTCAGTCTGTATTCTGTGAAATAATCATAAGCCCCCGTTTCCTTGGGCTCTCCCGCCCACCACTTCTTCTAAAAGGACAAGTGAAGTGCCTGATTCTCAGATTTCTCCCCATGCACGTAAATCCCTGTGCCAAGGTTGGGGGTGCCCTCTGGCCACTGAATTCTGAGACATGGCAGAAAAGAAGGAGTAGGAGAAGAAGAATCTTTGCAAACATTTTTCAAAGGCATAAGCCTTCTATTAAGCAATGGAAACGGTCACTTCTGTGTCGGGAATTAGGTGGGAGGACAGATGCCGACAGAGAGGCAGCCACACCGACTGCAAGTGCTGCACTCAGAAGAGGCCCTTCAAAGCGGAGCGAGCTCCACATTTCGGAGAAGGCAAATGGCTATTGACATTCACAGAGGCCTGGGGAGAGTGGATGGTTCCTGGGTCGATAGGTACAAGGTGAGGGAGGAGGTGGCTGGCTCTCAGCCTCCACTCCTCTGTCCTGCTGGACTTCCTCTTTGAGATCTCTGCAGCTGGAGGTTAGAGGTTTACACACTTTAAATGTGTGTGTAATGTGAGTGTGTGCACACACACTCCCTCTGGCCTGCACGCCTGACCCCAGTCTTAATAATGAACTATTAGGGAAATGGAATTCTAATCATTCATTGTCTCTTGACCATTCCCAAGTGGAAGGACACAAGGCTTTATATTAAGATTCAGCGCAACTTGGAAGCTATAATTCTGAGACTTTAGCAGCATTCTTTGATGGAATGCTCTTATTAGCCATATGTACAGAAACCTCCATGTTGTCAGCCATAGAATATCATGTCTGTATAACATGCTGGGTGAGTATTGGTATAAGTTTAAAAAAAAAAAATTACCAACCCTACTATCTAACTGAACATGCTAAAATTTGAGTGTTACCTACCCATCAATGTACTTCGGAAGCTCTCTTTTGCCCTGAGTTCAGGTGAAATTCTCAACTCCTATAAAAGCATATTTTGGTATCTTTGTAACGGGTGTGTGTGTGTGTGTGTGTGTGTGTGTGTGTGTGTGTGTGTGTGTGTGTGTGTGTGTATGTGTGTGTATGTGTGATCTTATTCACTAGTAACCGGAGGTAAGCAGGAACATGTTAACAATCAAATCAGTAGGTAAGAGATATGGATCTTATTTTACTCGTGTTTTTATGCATCTTTGAGCACTTTCTCTTTCTAGAATTCAGTTTACTCATCTGTAAAATGAGGAATTTGAAGTAATCAGTGGTTCTTAAATAATTGGGGGGGTCATGAACTTCTTTAAAAATCTAAAGAAATCTTTGCACCTTCTTTCCAGGAAAAAAAAAATGCACAACCAGACTAAATTGAATGTAGTTTCAGGAAGGAGTTTTACAGACCATTTTCAAGGTTTTCATATTCAACCACAGATATTATGCACTCATAAATATGTGGTTTAGAATTATACAACTCTAAGGGGCACAATTCATAGGACTGTTGATAAACCTTCAGAAGTGTGCAAAGAGGTGGCCCTCTTCATAGAAGTTCCTTGAACTCCAGGCTAAGAACCCTTGGGCCAAGTGAGCTCTAAGGTTCTTTATGGATTTGAATGTCCCTAATTCCACAAATGTCATTATTATTATCCAAAGCCTTGTATTGGTCAGCTCAGGCTGTATAACAAAATACAACAGACTGGCTTAAATAACAGAAGTGTACTTCCTCATAGTTCTGGAACTGGAAATCCAAGATCCAGGTGCCAATAGGTGAAGTTTCTCCTGAGGCTTCTTCTCTCCTTGACTTGCAGATGGCCACTTTCTCTCTTGTCTTCACATGGCCCTTCTCTCCATGCCTGCATACTCTTGGTGTTGCTGCTACTTCTTCTAAGGACATGGATCCTATTGGATCAGGTTCCCACCTTTATGACATCATTTAATTTTAAGTATCTCTTTAAGGGTCCTTTCTCCAAAAACAGCCACATTTAGGGGTTAGAGTTTCAACATATGAATTTTAGGGAAACACAATTCAGTCTATACCAAACCCCAACTTGGTAAACGCATTGCAGAGAGTAATAGCTAACAGCTAGGTGAATCAAAGCATCTTTCAAATCTCCTCCACATAAAAAAAAACACAAATAGGTCTGTCAAAAATTAGAATAAACTATGCTGTTTTCTGAAATGGGGATTTATAATTGATAACCAAAATCTTTATGCTACTATTCTTATTAGAAGGAACACTTTTCACAGAGGTTGTATGTTTTGGTTTGTTTGTTTTTAGTAGTAAAAAGAAACAAAAACAAAACAGAACAAAAAAACTATCTAAAAACTTGGTGCTGTAGAAATAAATTAACTTTGTTTGGAATTGGTCATCAAGAGTTTTACATACTCGGGAGGAGAATGAGTTGGGGGAGAAGAAATTATAATAACCCATAAATATTTTTAGTTTTTGTTTTTCTTTGGGCCATGCATGAAATCGTCTTCCTATGACATAAATCAAGCAACCAGAAGTGTCTTCCACATCTGGTAACTGGGGGTGGGGCAGCTGGGGGTGGCTATTTCTGCTAGTCCCGATTTTCTTTTCACTGTAGTGGGAGAGTGGGGGCTGAGGAGAAAAGGCCAAGAGTTTCTTGTAGTTTTTAAAATTTATTATCACTCCCCCAGCATCACATGCAGTAACCACCATCCGCTGAGTAACTCCCAAAGCAACAGCCATTGTACACCCACCCCTAACTCCCCTAGTCCCAGCAGGAGCTCAGGAAGAGACTTTCAAAGAGAAGAGGGTTAAAAAATGTGCTGGATGTTGTTATTCCTAAAGCTTCACCGTGACTCTGTGACACTTTAATTTATTTGGCAATGAGTCAAACCTGTTAGTGGTGTTACAGACCCTCCAAGAATATTCAGCACCATCCAAGAGCACACTGTCCTTTTGTCCTTCTCTTTTCGGATGCACCCACCTTTCTGTGTTCATGTTCTCTGTACCAACAAGATACGCATTTTAGGAATTTGCGCCTGTCAAGCATCAGGACTCCCTCTGTGATCCTTCACTGCCGCAGACACACTCCCTTGGATGAAGTGGCTCACTCTCCTGAATTGGGCTAAGATATACGGCACTGAAGACTTCTGCCTCTCATACCATCACTCCCCTGTGAATCTTCTTCTTGATTCCTAGAGAATCCACAGCAAACTCTTCGTCTTCTGCAATCATTTGCTTGAAATTAACAAGTGAGTTGTTGGTACAGCAGGGGAAATAAACAGTAGGTATTATTATCCCAAAGCTGTGTACTTGTTACCCTCAGTTTCTATTATACAGATTTAAATTTTATTTATTTTTTTTAATCCTTGAATTTTATTTTATTTATTTATTTTTTGAGACAACAGGTTCTTTTAGTTATCTATTTTATACATATCAGTGTATATATGTCAATCCCAATCTCCCAATTCATCCCACGCCCCCTGCCACATTTAAATTTTAAAAAACTCATAATCCGTATGAGATAGCCTATGATAGAGTTGCTTAATGTCTGGCAATTAATGTTAGAGCAAAGAATTAAAATCCAGCTATTTCCATTTCTAAAGCAGCATGACAAATACATCTCTCAACCACACCATATTAAAATCATTGGAAATCATACATAATAAGAGTCCCTTCTTCATTAAAACTTGGTTTAAGGGGACAAAAATGTGGTCTTTCTTCTGGTATAACTTTTCAAGCCTTCCAATTTTCTCTAGCTTCAAGTTTCATATATATATATATATATATGCTTTTTGTCTTCTTTCTCTTTCTTTTATGGCTTAAAAGTAAACTCCGTGTACCTTATTGTTAATGATGATATTGCTCATATCAAAGTTCTCTTTTGGAATATTGTTTCCAGGATTTTCACTTAGAGAGGATCAAAAATCAGAGGGTGTCAGATGCATTTTCATGGCATTTAGTTTCCAGATTGAGCAGTAGTTTTTAAAATTATAATTGATTTTGTCAGGTTCTTGGATTTTGGAGTAAAGACTGGCAATCTCGGGAAATGAACATCTTCTCTATTCATGAAATAGTAACAAGATTGGTGTAAATGTTCTGGGGACTCCTTCTGACCTACAAAGGGAAGGGAGCAACTTCCAAGATAAAGAGCTTCGCTGTCATTTGTGACAGGAGCATAGGCAGTAATTTATTTATTTGTATTTCCTAAGACTCCAATAATTTTATGAATAGCTACAGGTTATCTGAATACAGAGTATATTGTGGATTAGCAACTAATTAAATGCAATCCTCGTTGGCCTTTCCGTTTTCAGATAGTGAACACAAACTATTTTTAGTCTGTAAAGTATAAATTGCCCAGGCACTATGTAATATGAATCAATGTCTAATGCAAATACTTTGGGCATCATTTAATTCTTATATATGTAATTGAAAGTTGTTTATACGAAACATATTTTTTGGCTTTAAGTGTTGCACAAAAGAACACAAAGGATGTATAAACTATCATCTAATAGCCAACACTCTGAGACAACCATTTGTAAGTAATTTGCTTTATTTCATTACAGAGCAAGCATTGTGATATGTATGTTATATAACTTGTGATGAGCATTATTATTTTAAAAAAGGAGAAAATTAGAGAGAAGAATTTGATCTCAGGTCTCTTTCTGAAAGCATCCCTCTAATATTCCATTATATACAGAAAGTGATAATTAAGGACAGAATATTTTTAAGCACACATGAATTTATCTCCTTTCATTTATCATTTTTATTTATCTAATTTTGCTCATTTTATTGCTAAAATGAGAGATTATGTAATTTGTTCAGTCACAAATATTGCAGATTTCTTTTGTAATTGATTTTGACTGTTACTGCATTGTGGTCAGAAGATATGGAATAAAATTATTGATTCATCATTATTTATTTATGATTCTAATACATGACTACTTTTTGCATTATGTCTCATGTTTTTGAAAGGATGGGACCCTCTAATTGTTTATCCAGGGTTGTAGGTATGTCGTTTATTTCTGGTATGCTAATTATGCTTTTTAAAAGAGTTATAGCCTTTTTCTCCCGGCTCATTCTGTAAGTTTTAACAGAAGGATATAGTATTTATATTCAATAAATAGTTATTAAGCTCTTAACATGGGTTAAGCATTGTTGTAAGTCCTGGAAATTAGCCGTAAATCAAACAAAAATATCCACCCCCATGGAACATACATTTTAGTGGGGTTTTTGATCATGGGTTTGTCATTTTTTTCAGTCTATCAATATGTGTTTTATATATTTTTAGGCTATGTTATTAGGTACATACAGATTCAGGACTGTTATATCCCCTGGGTTAATGGTTTTTCTCAGGACACAATGATAACATTTTTGGTGATAACATCTATTTTGTCTGACAGTAATATTTCTGAATCTGTTTCCTTTTGGTTAACATTTGCCAAGTACATTTGTTAGAATATTGATTTGAGGGTATGGTAATTATGCTTCTCTAGGTCATACATAGCCACAGGTTACTTTTTTCTTGTTTCTCGGTCATGCTGCCTTGGGCCACTTACCAGTTTAGGCTTTTCTGTGTGAGATAAAGGAACCTTCTGTGTTGTTTAAACATAGTTATGTGGTCTCAGTTAAAAACTGACAAATCAATGTCCTAATTAATATATCTGGCAAATGTCAACCAAAGGAAAACAGATATAATGTCCTCATTCATATGCTGAAGTTGGCTTATCTCCACATCTGCATTCCAGAAAAGGGACAAAGAGGAAGTAGAAAGCACTTAGAAAGCAAGTGTCATTCTCTTAAGATGTGAGTTGGAAGTGGCATACATTACTTGTGTAGCATTCAGCAACAAAAGAGTAAATTAATTTACACCATAGATTCAGTACATAGGTGACTTGGGGTCAAATCCTGGCTCTACCATCTACTGGCTATGGCAAGTGACAATGTGTACCTCCTTTCCCCAGTTATAAAATAGGGACAATAATAATACCTAGCTTATAAGCATTAAGAAAATGTTGATTATTATTCTTGTTTTGAAGCCACCACAAACAAGTTGTTGATAGTGGTGGTAGTGGTAGTTACACAATGCTTACTTAAATTTAGACCTATCATACCAGGTCCTTTTACCCATCATTTCCTTTTGAATGTCACTCCCTTTCTCTGGGATTATTTTCTTTATACTGAAGTATGTCCTTTAGTGGTTATGCTGGTGATCATCTGTGAGTGGTAAGCTTTCTCAAACTTCCTTCATCTGAAAATGTCTTAGGTTTGCCTCCACTCTTAAACGATCTGCCTAGTTAAATAAATCTAGATTGAAAGGCATTTTTCTTTCAAAACAAAGCTATTATATTCATTGTCTTGTGAGCTTTACTTAAAAGTCATATGTTGATTTTAAGACTTTTATCTTAGTTTCAGTGTTTTTGGTTTCATGATGATGAACCAAGGTGTGGCTATTTCTCTCACTCTCTCTCTCTCTCTCTTTTTTTTTTTTTTCCCTGCTTAGGATCCTTTAATATAAGAATTCACATTACTTAAATATTAAAAATTTCCAAATTGTTATCATTTTGAATATTACCCTTTGCCCCATTTTCTCTACTTTCTTCTTCTAGAAATCTTAATAGATGTTTGTTGAACTTTTCATTTGATTTTTCATAATTCTTACCCTCTTTTGTATTATCTAAATCTTTTTTCCTCTGTATTACATTTTAGGAAGTTTCTTTAGTTCTTTCTTCTAGTTCATTAATTCTCTCTTTGACTACATTTACATAATCTATCCACTGACTTTTTAAAAAAATTTCATTGACTGTGTTGCATTTCCAAATGATTTTAGCTCTTTCTTAAGTATGCCCATTATCACATTCTTTTTTTTTTTCTCCTCTATGGTTTCTATAATTTCTTTAGTCATTTCAACCATTTTGGGGGACAATTTCTTTCAGATTGTTCTGTTATCTCACATTCCTGGGTTTCTTATTCTCCCACTCTTGTGTCTATTAACTGTCTCTCATGGTGGATAATCTTCTTACTGGGTAATTATTTTTCTTATAATCTTATTTTATGTTGATGTTGCTGTAGGAGCCATGCATGCTACACTCTATAGAGTAATATTCTAGAGGAATATTTCAGCTTCTTCTGACACTGAAATGGTGTGTGTTATTAAACAAGTCATTCTCTGTCTAAGTATCTCAGTTTCTCTAACTTTGTTAAGTGTCTTCTGAATACTTTTCTTTTTCTTGTCCAAACCAGTTATTGAGGAGGAATGGCCTTGTCTTGGTTAGAGAGAGAAGAGTAGTTTTGCTTTTTGTTCAGGATTTTTAAGACAAATGTCTTTATTTAAGGGAATTCAGTTTTATTTATGTTCAGTCCACCAGGATTCCCTGCTGGGAGATAAAGGACAATAGGGCAAGCAAGTCAGCATACTTTTCCCATAGCAATGAGCTCTTCACCAATGAAAAATGTCCTCTTAGATCACAGGAACAGCGGCTGTGTAGGTGTTGCTAGTGGGGGGAGAAAAAAACCCACAGTAATCTTTGGTGTTTAAAATAGAAACATAAAATTGTTAATTTGTCTAAAGACAACTTGTACTGCATGCAATAATGAAAAATGAAGTTTTAGTGCAACAATACTAGATTCATTTTACAGAAGTCTAAAATTTCTCACCTCATTGTGTGAGGTTTTAATAAATACCAGTGTGCTATGATTTTTGTAGCACGAAGGAATTGGTTTTAAGCCTCAAAATAAAGCCAAGAGATTACATTTAAGTAAACGCAGATGTTAACGGCAAATATAAATTTTAAAAGAAATTTTAATTGGTATTATATATAAATTTGAAAAGAAACTTAGAGGTTATATACTCCATCCTCTCATTTACTGCAAGACAGCAACTTCAGTGTCCCTAAAAGGCATCTACTGCTTGAACATTTCCTGTGATGGAGAGCCCACTGGTTTGCAAGGCATCCCTTCCAATTTTGTAATGGCTACAAATGTTGAAAAGTTCTTCCTTATAATGAGATGCTTGCATATTTTGGAGATATATATCTCCTATGTATGTATGTAAGTATGTATATATCTATATCTATCTATCTATCTACAAAATGTTCTCTCCTATAGTAATTAAATGTATGTCAGTACTATTTCACAAACATCCGTTGAATGTCTTATACTGTCCTGGTATTGTGCTAAGTTTGAGATAGGGAATATTGTGATCTCCATTTTATCGATGAGAAAACAGGCTTTCAGAGGACAGGCAACTTGCCCAAGGTCACACAACTATTAAATAATGGAGCAGGGATTTGAACATAACCTATCTGGCCCTAGAACTTAAGCTGTTTGACTCTAGGACGAGATCCCAGCTCCCTACATGATTCGTCTATAAGTCATGTAGGGGACCCAGATATAAACCCAACTGATAATAATAGAATGTGACAAATGTTAACAGAAGATAGGAAAGAACAACGAATTCTGCTTTTTCAGATTGGAAATGGTAGATTTTGAAGACATAGGTATCATCAATGACAAAATATTGTTATCATACATGCTGTTTCATCTATTTTAAGAACAACCTGTTTCTCTTACTATGACATAAACTTACATCTCAATATTTCCCTGTCCTCACCATCAGTTTTGGAAAGGGCTAAATCCTTAGTACCACTGAGAAATGCCCTTGTTACTCACCTTGCAGACATTTTTGGAACTGCTTAGATAACACTTTGTACCTTCTGTTTGGGGAACATTCATCTCATTCCCCACCCCCCCACCAAGATTTCTCTGTTAAGTAGGTTTAAGACTACATCATATCAAAGAGAAAATGAAAATGGCCAGTTATTTTAAATCTGTGCCTCTGTCTTAGAATATATACTCTTCATGGAGTTGTGGGTGAGATAGACACTTGAATGAGATGGATGCTTGAACTATGATGTTCCTAGAATTAAACGATAGTTTATGAATTGGATCCAATGGGTATTTTAGTATCTGACAAGTAATTATGTGGAAGAAATTGAACAAAGGAAAACTCCTGGCTATGCTATAATTTAACTTTTTATTTATATGGTGTTTATTTGACATCTCTGAATAGGGGAACCCTGTCATTTGAGATAAAAAACATAGTTTCCAACATGTGAGTTTCTTCTCCTCTCCTCTCCCTCCCCTTCCCCCCTTTCCTTTTCTTCCCGTGCTTCCTTTCTCTTCCTTTCCTTTCCTTTCCTTTGTTGCCTTTCCTTATCCGATGAAACACCTGTGCTTTTTTTTTTTTTTTTTGAAATAAAAAGTTGTCCCCATTGAGATTTTCAGGATTTAGCAAAATCTAAACGACAAGTGAAAGCTAAGCTTAAAGCTTCCTCCACTGGGAAGCCCTCTGTGGCTGATTCCACCCCACGTTGATAATCTCCTTACTTTTCATTTCTGCTTCTCTCCCTATTTAAAATCATTCAAGTCCAGGTTCATGGTAATAGTTAAACTGAACGTTTACAATATTCTTTTCAAATATATCTTCTCATTTAACCCTCAAAACAATCCTGTGAGTTTTGAATTATTCATGTTTATACTATTGAGGAAATAGGCTCAGTGAGTTTAAAGTAACTTGCTCGAGGTCACAGGGCCAAGTAGTAGATCAGGTTTTGAACTCTAGTCCTTGGACATTAGGGTCACTTGTCACCTTGTATATGAATCCCTCCTCATAGTCCTTTTTCTCGCTACAGTGGATTAATTCCATTCTCTATTCTTCTGTATACTTTGTTTATACCTTTATTCTAATAGCACGTGGTATTTGGGAAGCTGAATATATGGATGGAATTTATGGTTTGTTTTATTTGTTTTTGATGGCTTTTTCCTGCTAGATTATAAACTTCTTCAGCCCTTAAATCTTTTCTTTTTCATGCCGGAGTCCCCTGGAAGTCCACCACTTCACCTGGTGCCTTGCCCATGGTTAGCATAAATGTAATGTTCATGAAATAGATCAATTGATGCAGCATAATAATTGTTTCTTTCTATACTAAGTAGAACCTAGTTCAGAGGTACATTCTCAGTAACTTAAAAAAAATTTATTGAATTCTAATGAAATACCAAATAAATCCATTGGAAATTATTAAAAGATTTAGAAGCCATGCTTTTTAGGGGGAAGGCTAAATAATTGGAATTTATTGTTTATTTAAGAAAAGAGGGTGAGAAAATAAAGAGATGGGAAAGAGAAGTAGCCAGAGAGCCCTTCCAGATCCCAAAGCAGACTGAATTGTGTGAGTTCCACCCTCTGCTGGAAGAGGATTAGCTATGAAACAGGGCTGGGTTCTGGTAGTCCATATTATCGGGTTCTGGGGCCATGGTGAGCTTTATTGTTTTAGAGTGGCTTGAAGGATATTTGTGAGAAGGATGTGATTAAGCTGCTCCCCATTCTGCAAAATATGGGCAAAGAGAATCCAATGAGTCGGGTAACACACGGGAGTGACTTTCCATTCTATGTTTGGGAATTGCAAGGGGAGCTTTTTGTTTATTCAGTCCTCTTGAGATTTGTCAACAAGAAGAGAAAACCATCAGCAGAGATAAATTTCAAGGAGTCCTCTGGAGAAAAAGACAGTTATTTTCATTACTCACATTTATTGACCATTTACTGTGTGTCAGGCACTGTTTATACACAGTTTACAGATGATACCTTTCTAAATCCTCACAACAAACCTTTTGGATAGATAGTATGATTATTCCCATTTTTCAGATGGAGAGGCTGTGATACAGAGGGGCTAAGGATCTTGCCAACATTTTTCACAGCCGCTAACAAGCAAAATCAGGATTTGAACCTAGGCAGTCAAGCACCAGAGCCCAAAATCGAAATCTGTATGCACTCTCAAAGTCCCTTCTACATTTTTGATTTGATAATTTTTTTATAAGCATACAAATGATATTATTACTTCTGTTATTATAGAACAATCATTCACATTGTTTGAGTCATTAAAACTGGATAAAAATTTACATGATCTCTGATAGCCAGTGTAAGCTTAGAGAAGACTAACAGGGGTTTAAATGTCCAAATCTCTCTATGAGGAAGTAATTGAATCCTGTCCTTGACTAAAAGCAACATTTGTTTCCATGGTGAAATAATTTCACTTGGATTGTGAACGAAGCTGGCTAAAGTTTACACAGGAATATTTCATATTTTTTTCTTTTCCTTAAAGAAATGTGTGAGATTCTAACAAAGCAGATAGCCCAGTGCCCTTGATCAAGAGACGGGGACAACTTCCTAGAGTGATTTTTCTCAACATCCAAACTCCTGATATCCCCATTTCAGCCACAAGGAGGATAAGAAAACAACTGTGGATGTTTATATGGAGGATAAGTTAAAGGAACAGAAGCCACATATATATTCTCTAAACTATAAAATTATCCAACAATGCCATTGTCTTTGTTTTTGTAATCAGATACGTGTAGGAGTGATACTTAAAAGGATAAAGCTTCTATTTTATACTCCCAAATGTAAAGTATCATCAAAATCTGCCTTTTGCAGGATGGCTTTCCTTTTCATTTATCTATTTATTTATTTTTGGCTGTGTTGGGTCTTCGTTTCTGTGCGAGGGCTTTTCTCTAGTTGCGGTGAGTGAGTGGGGGCCACTCTTCATCGCGGTGCGCGGGCCTCTCACTGTTGTGGCCTCTCTCATTGCGGAGCACAGGCTCCGGACGCGCAGGCTCAGCAGCCCTGGCTCATGGGCCTAGTTGCTCCGCGGCATGTGGGATCTTCCCAGACCAGGGCTCGAACCCGTGTCCCCTGCATTGGCAGGCGGATTCTTAACCACTGCGCCACCAGGGAAGCCCAGGATGGCTTCGTTAAATAAATGAGCAGCAGGATGAATTATGTGGCTATAAATAAACCTACTGACATATAATAAAGCAAAGTTCGACTGTTTTATGGAACCCTTGGATATATTTATAGCCATGTTAACAGTCACCTGTATTTTTTCAGGACTTTTATTTCATTTCACATTATGAGAGTTTAGTCGTTTTTGTTTTTATTTTCCCCCCTCCCTAAACTTACTTTTTGGAACTCTGTTTCGAGAGAAAAAGTAAGGATTTCTACTCTTCATATTTGGGGAGAAAAGGGCCCTCACTGGAGTATAGGGCTCACACAGAAACAGACTGCTCCAGTGTTTTCTGTGTCTGTGCAGTCAGATTAGCTGTACTTGCGACAAACAACCGGATGGGTGTCTCCTGCCAGCAGCGAAGTGGAAAGTCAGAGTCTGTGCAAGTGAGAGAAGGCACATGCAGAGACGAAATGTATTGTGAGAGACTGACGGGGCAGCGCCACATTAGATTCCTGGCACCTGACACGATTAAGTACTATCATGAGGCTTATTTTAGGAGCCAGAAGATTCCTCAGACTACTTTATAGCTGAGGTACCCACCAAAGGAAGACAGAGAGTGTCAGGTGGGTCAGGATTCTCATACCTTGAGACAGTCTTTTTCGGGGAGGGGAGAAGTGGGGAGATTAAAACAGGGGGAAGAAATCTATAATGCCAAATTCTGCAGATTGAAATAATAGAGAAACCAAACTATTAACTGGGCAAATCCAGCCACAGGCTTCTTTTTTTTTGAAACTGCATTCCATTCAGAAACTTAAGGTTCCAAAAAGTCTGGTTAGGATGCCATGGGGGTTTATCCAAGTGGAGCTAAGCGTGGTTGTTCCTGTGAAATTATTTATACCTTTCAACTTTAAATCTGTGGTGAGCATAACGTTTCTAAATCTATTTCTCTTCCTTTCTATCTTAAAAGTAGACTCTCATCTTCATCCTGGAGCTCATTCCTAAGTGTTCTCATTCAAAGGGCCCACTAGAAAAGACAACTCAGGAGGAAAGAGGGGAGCTTTTGGTGGTAGAGTCCAGGTGATGACAGATCCTTCAGCTGGAACTATAGATGCAGGCTGTGTTTAGGAGTTATCTCTGGAGCTAAAAACCTAAGAAAAAATACTTAATATATCAGCCTAATATAAACTCTAATAGACCTGAGAATGATGGGAATTAGAAAAGAAGTCTAAGTAGGAATGTGTTGACTAGAGGAAGAGAGAGGAGGGCTAGAAAACAAATGAAAAAAAATTCAATAATGCGTTAAATTGGAGGACATTCATTTTATCAGGATAATTGTGGATTATTTCTTTAAAGTTGAAGAAGTAAAATAAACCAGTCTTGCATTTGTCCTCTGATAAGTCTTCTCAGTATTTAACTCAGTCCCCAAATGGAATCAGCCTTACTGGAATTCATAGATACTTCTTTCGACATTTTGCAAAAAGTAAATAAATAATTATAAGCATGACAGGTAAAATGAATAGTTCCAGCTGTGATGCACCAGCAGCATTTCCAGATTTTGTGCTGCATTAAGGCTTTATTTTTCACCTTGTTGCCTAGCAGAGAATTGATTGGAAGGTACATCTAAGCTTCCCATCCTTCCTTGGGATGAAGGAAAAAAAAAAACAGTCTCCAACACTCAGTGCCAATTTAGAAAAGAAGAAAAACGTTAAGTGGAGAGGTGGTCAACTCATCACCTCTGGAAATGTGTGTCTCGGGATCAGTGTCACTAAAGCCAGGTAAGTATGTCCGTGGAATGAATGCTATATAAAAATCTGAGTATGAGGTTGGCAATTGATTCACTGGATTCATTAATTCAGCAAATATTTACTGAGCTTCTACTATGTGCTACCCACTCTTCCACACACAGAAGATATAGGAGAGACCAAAACAAAGTTTCAGCTTTCAGGGAACTTACAGTCTTTTTAATGAGATAGACTATGAACAATTATAAATAATTTCAGGAAGTAGAGAGTGCTTCGAAGGAAATAGAACAAGGTAATGAGATAAAGTGCCTTTCAGGGTGGTGGTGGCTAACTTTAGATGAGGGCCAGAGAGGGCCTCTGAGGAGGTGACATCTACAATAAACCAATCACATGAAAATATTAGGGAAAAGTGTTCCAGAGAAGAGGGGACAGCAAGTATAAAGGCCTTGAGTTGGGAAACAACTTGGCACATTCAAAGAGCAAAAAGTAGGTCTGGGAGACTGGAAGGTAGTGAGTAAGGGGTCATCTGGCAGGAGATGGAGCTGGAGAATTAGGTATAAGCCCGGTCATCTAGGTCCCTTTAAGGCCATGTTACAGAGTTAGACTAAATCCAAAGTGCAGTGGGGCTCCATCTGGAGGACAAAATCAAGGAGTGGTTGGATTGAATGGGAATTTTTTTTTTTTTTAAAGATTTAATTTTATTTATTTTTGGCTGCGTTGGGTCTTTGTTGCTGTGCGCAGGGTTTCTCTAGTTGCGGCGAGCGGGGCTACTCTTTGTTGCGGTACACGGGCTTCTCATTGCGGTGGCTTCTCTTGTTGCGGAGCCTGGGCTCTAGGCGTGCCGGCTTCAGTAGTTGTGGCACATGGGCTCAGTAGTGGTGGCTTGTGGGCTCTAGAGCGCAGGCTCAGTAGTTGTGGCGCACAGGCTCAGTTGCTCCACGGTATGTGGGATCTTCCTGGACCAGGGGTCGAACCCGTGTCCCCTGCCTTGGCAGGCGGATTCTTACCACCAGGGAAGTCCCTTGAATGGGAATTATCATCTGCCTTAAGGGAGGATGCTTAGGATATTAATATATATTTTTTTCTCACTTTTGTCCTAACAGTAGCCTGAGACCCTAAACATGTACTTAACCTTCTTGGAGCTTTAGCTTATTTTTCTATTAGACAAAAAGTACTGCCACTCTTTGTCTGGTGCTATGCCAGATGCTGTGTATACATTATCTCATTTAATACTCCCAAGAACCTCATAAAGGGAGGAATTATTCCCATTTTACAGAGGAGGAAACAGGTTTAAATTGAGTCTCCATAAATCACCCCTCTCTCTTACTGTGCTGTTCCTGGGTGCACGTTGCTAGTTTAAAACATCATGTTTGTGGGGCCACCACCCAAAGGCATGAAAGATCATGGATGAGCGCTATCCCATTGGAGGCTGTGAATCTTGAATCACCCTTACAGCTGAGAGCCAGGACAGGTGGGGTGACCATGCACCATTTACCATGGGCAGCAGGGATCCTTAGGGGAACACCGATTTCATAACCAAAGTACCAAGTCACCATCATAAATTCTGAAATGAACTTGATATTTGACCTTGAAGACAAATCATTCATAGGTTTGGTATCTTTATGTTAGAGACAGGTAATGCTAACTTCAGTGTCTCCTCGAGGTGCCCCAAGAATGAATAGGACTGTCTTAATCCCTTATTCTCAGTCAGGGGGGTTGAAATGTTTATTGAGAGCAGAAGTATAATAGGTGCTATAAACTCCTTTTTAAAAAAGGAATGCCCCCTAATTGTAATATGTAATATATATATATACACGATTTAACCAGCAAATGTCATGATACGATTTAACCAGCAAGTATTATTCCCTCACCTATCCTCCTCCATCTCCACCTGCCCCCCCAAAATATATATATATATATATATATATATATATATATATATATATATATATAGTGTGCTTTTGTAACCAAGGTGAGTGGGAAGGAAGGAGTCAGAGCCAGCAAGCCCCCAGAGTCTAGGAGGCTGTTGGGTTTCTGTATCCTGCTGAACAGCATAGTTAGGAGAAGTTGGGCGGGAGAGAGAGGGGGCGTAGAATGGAGGCTGCCTCATCCAGAATGTTACCATTCCCTGGCAGAGCCCTGGGTCAGCTTTCTCCTGGAGTAACAGATGGCCACAACAGGTGCGCCGAGCTTCTTCCTGCCACTCCCGCTCTCCCCTGCAGGTTCAGCCTGCATGTAAAAGCCGCACTCTCTTTAGTGCCCAGAGTCCTGGAGGCCCGAAGGCTTCACCCACCTGGGGCAGCACCTCTAAGGCCAGTCCAGGACAGGCCAGCAGATGCAGCCCTCACCTCTCCTGAAGTTCTTTGACCAGGTCAGCCAGCACGGGCGCTAACCCCTGGGTCCTGAATTCCAAGAGCATCCTGTTTACCAGGGATGGAAGGGCCTCCAGCCATCAAACCTCTCCCCCTACGGAGTTCCCGGTCCACCTCTCTGCCTTCCCCTTTGAGAGCCAAGACGCGTTCCCGCCATTCGCCCCTCGGGTGGGCCCTGGGGCACCTGAACCCCCAGAGAGGCACACCCGGGAGAGTGGCCGCGCGGTGCTGACCACCAGCTCAGGGGGAACACCTGCGGCACCACCGTGTGCAGACGTCCCGGCGCTTCTGCTACTCGAGGGGGTTATTTTCATTTCTATTTGGGACTATTTTAGCCTTAGCCGCCGCCTGCAGTTTTTCTTCCCCAGTTGCCCGAGTGTGGCTTACGCGCCTGGGAGAGGAGAAGGGACAGGGCGATCAAAGGGCGCAGGGTCCGTCTACCCGCCTCACACACGCGCGCGCGTGCTCGTTCCCCTGGAAAGGAGCGGAGCGCGAGCAGGGTGGGGGGCTGTGCGGGCGGCTCGCGCGGGGGTAGACGAGCGAGCGAGCGTGTACTTGAATGGGGAGGGCCGGGATTCCGGTCGCTCGGGCCCCTCCTTCCTCGGAGCCAGCCGGTCCCTCGGCAGAGCGCTCGGGCGGCACTGATTTGCTCTCGGGAGCGCGCTATTTGCATACGACTTGCCCATTTGTGAATTTGGTTCCCCAACTCCTCGCTTCACTTCACCTGTACCTCCCAGTGCCGCGCACTTTGCGGGCGCCCGCCCCCCTCTTGGCCACCCCTGCCGCCTACCGGGCACCTCCTCTCGCGCCTTCCCTGCTCGCCCACCCGCCTCTCCGCGCCCCGTGCCACGTTGGTTTGGGTGGCTGCTCCGCGCCGGGTTCCTTCTCCTCTTCTTCTCTCTCTCCGGTCCTTCTTGTTCTTTTCCTCCAGCTGCTGCTGCTGCTTTTCATCCAGTTGGGAAACCCAGGACGCAGGCGGCTGCTCCGTGGAGCTCTTCCAGAAAGCGCAGGGTTAACAGCCTCCGTGCCCTTACACCGAGACTGCAAGGAACCCGCGAAGAACTCTCCCACCTGCAGCCCCCCTTTGCCTGGCAGTTCTGCATTGCATCGCATGGGAGTGGAAAACGAAAAAAAAAAAAAAAACCAAAAATGTTCAAACCGCTTGGATGTTGGGATAAACTAACCTGAACCTACTTGGGTCTCCTGCTGCCTCCTCGTCTTCCTTGGCTTCCACCTTTCCTCTGTGTGGCTTCCCGGAGTGTGCCGTTAAGTCATCCGGCCTGAGGTGCCCAGAGATCAGGAGCTGCGCCTGGCCTCCCCTGACATGTGTGGCATCCCGGGGCTCCCTAGGAGGGCTGCTATACCTGGGTGGACTTTGACATCCTAAATTTCAGCTCCAGGAAAGGGGAGCTTTGGCCTTATATCCTTCTATTTTTTAAGTAGTAGTTGTTGTTGTTTTTTGGTTTTTTTTCATCATCTGTCTTGAAAACGCTTATTCCTTCCCTCTTTCCAAAATTGGGGCCAAGTCTTCCTCCTGCTATGATGGGCCCCTGGGCATCATGAACTTCACTATTGCTCACTGGCTGGAATTCAAACTGCCTATCTGTGGTGGTCCAGTGTTTTGACCATGCACCTGAGAATCCACGCGAGACGGAGCCCTCCTCGCCGGCCGGCCTGGACGCTTGGGATCTGGTCCCTCTTCTGGGGATGTATCATCAGCTCTGTGTGGAGTTCCTCTAATGTACCCTCCTCCTCCTCCTCCTCCTCCTCCTCCTCCTCTTCTTCCTCGCCGGGGTCTCACTCTCAGCACCAGCACCATTTCCATGGCAGCAAGCATCATTCAGTGCCTATTTCTATCTATCGCTCCCCTGTTTCCCTTCGAGGAGGGCACGGTGGGTCTCTCTGCTCTTTATCCTTTTAATGGGGCATAGCAATTCCTTAACCCACTTGCCTTTCAGGGAATGTTAAGGGTGGGAAGAGAATTTTAAAAATTGAATTTAAAATAATGAAAAGCATCGCATGTGCATGAGGGAAGAAAATGTCCAGTTTCTCCCTAAAAGGCTAGAGTTTTCTGCCCCAAGTCTCCCCGTATTCTCTAATGGGTCCTCCTCTCCTTGGCTCCCTTATTCATAGCTTCACAAGCACCACATTCTCCCCTTTGCAACCTTCTGCCTCCTTCACCCCCCCATGATGGCAGACAACTTAGTCAGATAAGTCCTCAGTGCTGCACTTTTGAGAATTCATTCATTCACCTTGCTTTCACCCTTCTTCTCTCTGATCTTGTTTGAGAGCTAGTCGTGGGAAAATAGCAGACAGCAGGAATCCTTAGGTCTTCAGCCTGAAGTTGATTGAACTGCTATAAGGTGGCCTGTGTGGTAAAAGGTCGGGGGGGTGGGGGAAAGTAGCTGAGTGTAATCTTTAATAACCAGTGGTCATTATTGTTCATTTGGGCCGCTTTATGTTTGTCCACATGTCAGAAGGAGAGAGCAGCTATCATGAAAACTGTACACCTAATATTGCTAACTACCCAGGAGGAAGCAATGTATAAGATAAGGCAAAGTCCATTTATAATTTAACCAAGTGTAAATTATTGCCACTTCAGTTCCACCATTTATGGAAATGTTATTTCAATTAAAGGTAGCACGGGTGGGCTTGTTCACACAATATAAGTACAATATGTTTTGCTCTAAATGACCCTCCTTGCATAGCGATTGAAGGAAGAGATCTATGGCTCTTAAAATTATATTCAGCTTTGAGCAGGCTGCCTCTGAAAGGGTGATGTCTGCCACCGAGGTAGGCTCTTGCTGTAGTAAACTGTTCTAAAGAAGGGAGCTTCGTTATTTGTTTACTACGCACCCCACCCTGATGGTGGCGAGGAGAATGTGGGGATCACAGAACCCAGCTGCAGGAGCAGCCCTCTGGGGGGCAGCGAGAGCAAACCACACTAGAGGTCCCCTGCCCTAGCTTGTATTTTGAAGGCCTGTAACATACAGACCGCATTCGGAATGTCAGTTCTTCCTACCGCCTCCTAGCCCTGGGTTTCTGCTCTGTGCTCTCTGTAGTGTTAAGTGGAAGCACATTGAGAAAATGCCAGCACGTACTCTGGCTCTTTCTGACTGTCTCTTTACATTTTATTTGATGGAGTTGTCAAGCAGCTCAGAGCTTGTAAGGTTGGTGGAGGCGGGTGGTGGGAAGGAGGGAATGCTTGATCTTGATCTGGTTGCTGTTTTCTCTGTGACTCCTGCTAGGTCGGGTGTAAGCTTTCAAAAAAAAAAAAAAAAAAAAAAACACCCTAGGAGAGGAAAGAACCACAACCACCAAAAATGCAAAAGCAGTTTCATGGAAATAGAAACTGTTAGCTCCTAAGGAGGAGAGGGACTGGGGGGTGCGGGTGGGATTTTAAAGAGTTGGGAAAGAAAAAGAGGGGAGTGGGAGATGGAGGAAGCCAGACAGACTATTCCTAATAGCCATAATTAAACACAGAAACGCTCAGTGATAATTAGCTAAATTTTGCTCATTAGTGTAAATGATCAGCAGGGAGACGAAGATTATGTATTAGTTAGAGGTTATAGGCTGGCAAAGTCTCCGTGTTTTCTGTTCGGGATGTAAACAGTTAAGAGCAGCTACTAGTTAAGTGATGGAATTTGCAATACTTACCGGGGATTCCTAGGTCTGTCAATCTCTTTCTTTCTCTCTGGCACTTGCGCTCTCTCTCTCTCTCTCTCTCTCTCAGCTAGCTAAAGGGGCAAAAGGGGTTGAGCCAGCACAGGTTAAAAACAACTCTTCTCTATTCATTTCTTCATTGATCAGTTGCTCAATACCCTCTAAATCTTCTTAACTGGTTCCATCTTCTTTCACATTAACCTACATCTGATAAGATTCAGTACGATGGAAAAGGAGAACAAAGTAAATAAATGACTAGAGACCCTAGAAAAGGCCCTCAGATGCACAGAGCTGAGAATGCAGTGAACTTCAGGATCAAGAAAGCTTGTGAAATCAACTTTTCAGTATCCTCTTTCAATCCTGAAGTCCCATCCCACTGATCTGGGCTTAGAGACTGAATGCATCTATATTAAGCAGGCTCCTTGCATATTTAATTAATGTTTTTGAGCTTGAAATCAAGAGAAGCCGCAAGCAACAAGATACCCCAAACTCTGGCTTCAATCCCTTATCTAAGCTGTGCCCTTTTCTCCCTGAAAGGATCAGGAGACCCCTCGGTGCTCCGTAATGCTCCTCTAATTCTTACTTAGAGTACACTTGCTTTCCCCTAGTCCAAGACAAAGGCTTAGCTAACAGCAATTGTTTTAAAAAATCTTTTAGATGGAGGTGGTAGGAGGCATAGCACCGTGAGACTAATGGTTGTTACTAATAGTTTTCTGCCAACCCTATTCCAGAGTTAAAAGGAGCAGTCTGTACTGTCTGTGAGGAAGTAAATGCCCTTCATTCTGGTATAGAATGAAAACTAGAGCCTTGAGTTCAAGAACCTTCTCTGGACTCAAGAGAGATTTTTTCCTTTGCTTGCTTTTTCTACCTTTCTTCACTTTGCGCATTTCCTGAGAAGCCAGAGGTCCTCAGAGCTGCCCGTTAATGAGTTTTTGCCACCCCTCCTTCTAAAACATCCTGCCCTATAGTGAGACTCACACTAAAACAGATGGAAGAACGAGAAATTCTCCAAACAGCTGTTCTTCTACCCATGCTTGGTTCTGATCTTTAAAAAATTGATTATGTATAGATTTGCCTAAAATCTTGATCCGAGGGCAGCCTAGAGCAGGCTGAGCTCCTTTATAAGTTGGAGAGACTAAGGCCACACCTGCCCGGGGTATCCAAAATAGTCTCAGGTTAAGGTTGTGTCTTCAGATACAATTAACTCTCTTCTCAATTGGAGTCTAGTAAGCTTTTCCCCATTGCTCAGTCCCTTCCTTCAGGCTCCCTGCTTTCTTTCATGCTCTCTTCTATTGAACTAACATTTATTAGGTATTTACTATGTGCCAGGCTGTGTGTAACCTGCTAAGGCTAGAAAACTAAATAAGACAGTGTATTGTTCAGCACGGGATAATTCCAGAAGTATTTGGATCACCTATGAAAGATAAGTGGTTCTAAAAATTTTTTTAATTTGAGGGATGGGACGAGGATCCAGATACCCAACCAAATTAATTAATATAAAATCTAAATATCCCTTGTGAAATGCAGATTCACCTTGTTCTGTTATTCAGAATAACCCTACAGGTATTTTTCATCCTCAACTTTATTTTCATACTTATATATCATGCTTATTGAAACTCCTGGATAATTTTGTGGTATGGGACATATAAATACTAAAATACATTTGTTTACCAACCTTCAGTTTCATAGGAGAGTTCCGCATATTTGCTTTCCTCTCTCCCACCTTTAAGAAATCCAATGCCCATCTACTTACAAATATTGTAATATTGATAGTTTAGAAAAAGTTTTCTCTACAGAGCCTAGGGTTAGTATGTTCCTTATATTTTATTTTCCATAAAATAGCAGACCTTCCTGTCTCTTTAGGCATTTGGGGGTACCTAGTTGAAAACCTAAAACTCAGTTTTACGAGGGAATATACCACAATGTATTTAGAGGAAAGTCTCTTGCTCAGAAACCTCTGTGTGTGTGTGTGTGTGTGTGTGTGTGTGTGTGTGTGTGTGTGTGTGCGCGCGCGCGCGCGCGCGCGCGCGCGCGTAGGTGGGACAACATAAATCCTCTTCGAGTCATCTTAGCAAAGATGGCGGTGGTAGTCCCCCTTGTGGCCCATGAACCTGGAGTCTTTCTTTAAGAAATTACGCTTCTCATTCATTGTCACAGAGACCCACCTCTCTGAAGTTTTTCCAGCCACGGGGCTTGTTTTGCTCTGATCTGTTGAGCACGTTCTTTTGCTCAGCCAGCTGCTTTCTAACCACTTTCTCTCTCCCTTCCTTCTTGGGATTCAGATTGCTGAATAATTCAGAGTGTTGGTTGACGGATAAAATGATAAGATTTATATGTCTTTGGCCTTGGTGATGAATTAATTAAATTGGTTTCTTTTTCTCTGTCTCCTCTAGATGCATTGTCTGGCTTCTCTAAAATTTGCTGGCAAGTGGTGGGTCTGGAGATTAACTTGTTCTTGTAAGGCCACTGTAGAAAGATTATACTATCCCAGTGTAAATTTCTTCAGGGCTTTCAACATGGATCATTGTGCGGGGGTTGGTGGTTGGAGGGGAGGCCTGCCATATCACAGGGAGAAGAGATGAGAGAATTGGAACAGTTCCTTTCAGGAAAAACATAACAAAACAAACCCTTCACCAAACTGGCTGATGGCTGGAATTTAGTAGTAAGACCTTTATTGTTTTATTGTCTGATTTTGAATCTGGAAGACGTAACGTATTTTATTTTACATTTTAATGAATGAATTTATCAGATCTCAGAAAGCTTACTTCGCTAGGATTCTATGTGATCTGGGAGGGAGGCAGATCTCTCAAGATAAAACTTGAACTTAATCATACTTCCCTTCCTGTATTAGTTTGTTAGGGCTGCCATTAAAAAAAAAAAAAACAAAACAAAAACAGACTGTGTGGCTTCAACAACAGAAATTTATTTTCTCACAGATCTGGAGGCTAGAAGTCCAAGATCGCAGTGGTGGCAGATTTGGTTTCTTCTGAGCCCTCTCTCCTTGGCTTGCAGGTGGCCACCTTCTTGCTGTGTCTTCAAGGGGTCTTTCCTCTGTGTTCATGCATCCCCAGTGTTTCCTTGTATGTCGGAATTTCCTCTTCTAATAAGGACACTGGTCAGATTGGTTTAAGTTTCACTCAAAGGTCCCATTTTAACCTAATCACCTCTTTAAAGGCCCTATCTCCAAATATAGTTATATTCTGAAGTTCTGGGGGTCTAGGCTTCAACACGTGAATTTTGTGGGCACACAGTTCAGCCCATAACACTCCTCCTCCTCCTCCCCCGGGACCCAGTCATTGTAAAGTAAAAATGTACTGTTCAGTGCATCTCTGTTGAACTCAAACTTTCACTGTGGGAAAATAAAACCTTCCGTGACAGTGGCAGCAATTTACAAAACTGATAAGATGGGGCCTCCTCAGGAAAAATCCTATTTACATATATGGAGAAAACAACACCAGTAACTGTAGTTAAAATTTGTGTTTGCTTTCCTCTCGGTTTATCTCTTGTGACGGAGTCTCTACCTTGATGTGCACACAGGCTAATTCTGTCTGACTACAGCCCCGTGCTCTGCAGACAAACTCTAATACCCACACTCTATGGCTCTCTATTGAGACCGGCTGCCATTCCAGGCCTGGCGTCCCTGCTCTACCAGGGACTTCCTTTATGAACTACAGTGGCTCACTCTTTCCCTTTCTCAGCACTAGGACGGCATGATTCTCCAATCTGTACGTCTTTAAAGACACCACTGTGTATCTTCAACCTGTCTGAGTTCCACAGGTCTGCCAGTATTTTGTAGGTCTGTTTTCTTGACTGTGATAATAACATGCCAAAGCCACAGCCACAGCCAGGTTTTCTCTTCTCCCCTCCACCAGAAGCAGGATAATGTACAAGAGGGACACACTGTGATGTTATAAAGCCCACAATCCAACTTCACCACAGTCACGCAGAGACAGAAAGAATGCAGCTTTCATTTAAACACACCTTTTTAATACTAGAAAGGAGCTCTGCATTGTGTTTAAAATGCTCTGCTGTGTTTGGCCATATCAGGGCAGGGGGCAGAATAGCAACTGAGTTTATACAGAGCAGGTGGTTGATTTCTACTTACAGTTAGAGTTTTGAGAAAGGCTTGCTGGGATCATACGCCAGCATATAACGTACACCTCCTGTGTACCAGGCACTCTTCCAGTGCTTTACATGTATAATTTCATTTAATCCTCACAATCCTTGACCTTAATAAGGTACCGCCGTTTCATAAATAAGAACAGTAAGACTCAGAGAGCTTAAGTGACTTGATCAAAGTAGGGTAGGGGTAGAGCCAGGCTTCAAACCTGGTTCTGACCACAAAGCTCTTGGTCTTTTTGTTCTCCCTGACAGACCGTCATCTCAAGAAACAGACAACAAACACAGCGAGCTTAGAGGTTATCTGATCCTCTGATGTTCCAGATGGCCAAAGGGGGGACTTAGACAAGGGCATCCAATCAGTATCGGAATCAGCTGGGAACCCGGGCAGTATGACGCTACGTCCATCACCCTTTTACTCTACAGCACGAATGCCGACTTCTCATTCCTCCGAGACCTTTTGCTTCAGGTTGCTCTCCCCATAACCAGATTAAGTCCTGTAGGAATGGATTCTGCCAGCATTGGATTTTCCTGGCCTTCTGTGAAATTAATGTTTCATACGTATTCTTCTAGTAGGTGTCTGGCTTTGTGCTCAGAGGTAGGATTCTTGGGTGTTCTGAAGGTCTCCTCAATGGGAGACCCTAGTGTGAGAAAGCGCTCATATTCAGGTTGCTTCTCATGCAGGGAGACGTTTCCTGTCCTGGTTGGGCCTCACTGGCCAGAAAGCAGGGGGGAGATGACTTGTGTATTCACCTGTCTCTGTTTCCCATCTGAAGCCACAGCCCAGTTATTGTTCAAAGACACGTTCCCTGCCCCAGTTCCCACCCTTTGCTCACCAGCTGTTGAGTGGCTGTATAAACATAAAACCTCCAGAAACCTAAAAGCCACCTTTTCTGAGATACTGTCCACACCCTCCCTTTTTTACTGTGTTGAAATATTCCTGTCAGCCACCCCCCACATTAAAACATAATGGTGTATACTCCTGAGTGACTTCCCCCCAAACTATGAATTTCAGCTATTTCCCAGGCAGTCTTTCAAAATTTGAATATAATTACATGTTTTGGGTGCAAATTGTGGTTTTTGCTACATATGAAACTAATGGAAATGATCCTCCTGTTCCTGTAGTTTACAGATTATATGCTTCAGAACCGAGGGTATATATTTAGGCAGCTTTTCTGTGTGACACATTAAAATGAAAATGAACTGGGGTGAGCCACCATGGTTGCTAAGCAGTAGAGCAGGTTGACAGAGCAAAGCATTTAACTGAACCGGTGTCAGTGTTTTACTTAACATTTATTTGCTTTGCACCTTTGTCATTTGATGTTGTCAAAGAAGGGAAGGGGGAGGAGATAGGCAGGGTCTGGCTGTCTGCACAGCTCAAACAAGGAGGAAGAAATAATCAGCCCACGACATCCAAGCGAAGGGAGCACTTGTTAAAAGTTGAAATTGCCATACAGGGAACTCTTTTTTTATGAAGAGCATGCAAGACTTGTAAAAGTGCACAGGTGTGTCTGACAGCTTCAGGAACGTGGACCTGGGCAGACACTTGTTTTTGCAGTACGGGCGATGACTACTAAAGAGGAATTAGCTTCCCCAGGTCAAAGATTTTAAATGTGCTTCCACTGTCCATTTAATTCCTGGTTTCAAGTCCTAGACTTATCATGAGCAAGTAGGGATAGGCAGCAAAGTCTTTTGGGCTTCTTTATAAGTGATAACTAACAGAATAAAGCCAACTGCTTTGAACCTCTTTTTTTAAAAATATAAATTTATTTATTTTTTATTTTATTTATTTTTGGCTGCATTGGGTCTTCATTGCTGCGCGCGAGCTTTCTCTAGTTGCGGCGAGCGGGGGCTACTCTTCGTTGCAGCGCGTGAGTTTCTCATTGCAGTGGCTTCTCTTTGTTGTGGAGCACGGGCTCTAGGGGCTTCAGTAGTTGTGGCACGCGGGCTTCAGTAGTTGTAGATCGAGGGCTCCAGAGCGCAGGCTCAGTAGTTGTGGCGCACGGACTTAGTTGCTCCGCAGCATGTGGGATCTTCCCGGACCAGGGCTTGAACCCCTGTCCCCTGCATTGGCAGGCGGATTCTTAACCACTGTACCACCAGGGAAGCCCCAACCTCTGTTTTTAATAAAGGCTGAAAGGCCCTTGTGAACAGTTAGCTCACAGGTAAAGCAAAGCAAGACCCTCTCGGATTCTTTGGGTCAATTTTAGCAGCATTCTGATTTTTTTAAAGTTTGAAAAGATGATTAAAGGGTTAAATCTCAGCTACTGGGAAAATTTGGCCTCCTGAATAATTTGGGTGGGAGGAGGGTCCTGTGACTTAGATAGTCAAGGTTTTATTGTATAGCTCTTTCTTTGAACCAATTATTATGTATCTCTTGACATGGACCACTATCTCAGCATACTTGGATGGACATCTTTGGGTGTTCACTTCTGTCAATTCAATCTTCTTAGAAAAAATAAACCCAAGAAAGGAGACCTCTGTGCTTTTTCAAGAATGACAATAGTATCTTCTTTACTCATTAATAATAATAATAGTAGTAATAATAATTCACTTTTTTTAGTTCTTTGCATATACCTGACACTCTCCTAAAGGTCTCACATTTAATTCTCCTGAGATATAGGTACAGCTGTTTTCGCATTTGGAAGATGCTTCTCACTGAGGCAGAGAATGTTTGAGTCACTTGGGCCATATGTGGAGGAGATACATAGGGCAAGACATGAGGAAAGTGCAGGGAACTTCCATGCCCTTTCCAGGCGAGCCACTCTCCCCAAGTCTCCACGTGTTCCCCAACCCAGAAGCTTTCCCCATCCAGACCCTGTCCTTTAGGGGTCTTTTGGAGGCTTCATTACATAAGCATGATTGATTAACTCATTGGCCATTTGTGACTGATTCAACTTCTAGCCCCTCTACCCTCCCAGGAGGTTGGGGGCGGGACTGAAAGTCCCAACCTTTAACCACCAGCTTGGCTCCGCTGGCAACTAGCCACCCACCCCCACCCTCCCCAATCCTAAGGTGCTTACAGAAAGTCACTCATTAACATAACAAAAGATACCTTTATCCTCTCATCACTGGAAATTCTGGTAGTTTTGAAAGTTGTGAGCCAGGAACTGTGGATGAAGACTGAATACATATGAAAAGTGTATTTTGGTCATCTGAATGACCAAATATGTATTTCTTATAGATTATAATATTGCAGTCAGGTACTGAACTAAATGCTTTAGCTTACCTCATTTAATCTTTACCAACTATCCTTCAGGGTAGGCACCATTCTTACCATGAATTTACAGGAAAAGAAGTTGAGCCTCAGAGAGTTAAGCAATTCACCTCAAGTTCTTCCTCTTGCTAAGCAGTTAACCCCTTGCTTCTACAGTTACCCCTTAGTATCCACGGGGATTGGTTCCAAGACCCCCATGGGTACCAAAATCCGCAGATGCTCAAGTCCCTTAAATAAAGTGGTGTAGTATTAGCATATAACCTTAACCCATACACATCCTCCTGTATACTTTAAATCATCTCTAGATTACTTATAATACCTAATACAATGTGAATACTATGCAAATAGTTGTACATACAATGTAAGTGCTATGTAAACAGTTGCCTGTGCACAGGAAATTCAAGTTTTGCTTTTTAAAAATTCCTGGTATTTTTTCCAAATATTTTCGATTCGATGTTCCTGGACTCTGCAGATATGAATGAGACCCACGGATATGGAGGGGAGGGCTGACTGTGTTGAACTTAGGTCAGGTAATCTGCACAAACATAAAACCTGTTCCCTGGTATTGAGAACAACTGATCAGAACACATCCCTATATTCACAAGTCCTACTGTATTATAGGAAATTATGTGTGCTTTCTG
The DNA here is from genome assembly GCF_002837175.3 of Physeter macrocephalus. NCBI lineage: Eukaryota > Metazoa > Chordata > Mammalia > Artiodactyla > Physeteridae > Physeter > Physeter macrocephalus. The sequence goes on from NC_041224.1 coordinate 159,100,715, forward strand.
AAGCAGCCTTTGGATATTCAGATAAGTTCCAGAGTCAGCTGGTAGGGAATGGTTACATATTCAATCAAGGATCCAAGAGTGAGGGACCCTCTTTGGTGACTCACCTACCTCATTTTTGATTCACCGTAAGAAACTCATTTGCCAGGAAGTTTAGTTTCCAACATATAGGCTTTCTCCTCCAATTATAACTTAAACCACCAAACCTTCCTGGTTTTAGTTCTCTTACCTGCAAAATGAAAGAATCACAATTAATGATCTTGAAGTAGCCTGCCATCTTTATCTTAGCAAGTTTGGTATTCATCTTTCTATCGGCGCTAATAGGCACAGTTCTGGTGATTTCTAAAATACCTTGTCACTCTTATTAGATCACCTTTGAACCTGCTTTTATTCTTGACCATTCATACATATGGCAGAAGCTTATTAATTATGAGGGTAAAACTAATGGAATGAATATTTCAAGAGTATCAGTGGTTTTCATATCGGGCGAATACATGTGTGGGCACGTGCACATGTGGGTGAATGTGTGAGCTAGAAAAATATAATGTAGCATAAAGGCCTTGATAGCAACCTAATCAGCTCCTGACCTGGAATGTGAAGATCAGGCATGAGGACTAAGACTGCTGTGCGTTACAGACATAAGGATGTTTCAGGACCTATTCCTTATTCTGGTGTCACTTATCAGTGTGTTGTGTCAAGGGGGCTAGCATTAACACACTAGTTACAATCTAAGAGGGGGACAGTGTTAATGTGAGATAGGAACATAAGCCTGGGGACTTGGCCCTCTATAGCCAATCCCTGTCTTTCAGGTGATTGATTTATTGGGTTTTATATGCCAGGGGGTCGTTTTATGTGTATGTACTGCTAACCCCATCATGTGTCAGTTATTAGGGATCTACTAGACTAGCTATCATATGAGAACACTCTTTCCGACAGTGTTGAGATAGTGACCCTTTATTTCCCTGCACAGGGTAACTTAGAAATAAACCCACCGCCTGAACACTAAGTGTTTCAGGCCCGGGGGTGATGCCTCTAAAAGAATATTCTGATGAAAGGTCTTCATTGGACTGAAAAGCTGCCTTGCATTTGTGGAATTACCAAACACTGGACTTGGAAGAGGTCTGTAGGGACCTTTTCCAATCAAATTATTTTCATGCAGAGAAAGATTAACAGCCTGGGAGTTTGTGAATTGTTCCCAAATCACACTTTTCAAGTTAGGGGCAAGTTGAGGCTGAAACACCAGTCCTTTCTTTTTTTTTTTTTGGCGGTACGCGGGCCTCTCACTGTTGTGGCCTCTCCCGTTGCGGAGCACAGGCTCCGGACGCGCAGGCTCAGCGGCCATGGCTCACGGGCCCAGCCGCTCCGCGACATGTGGGATCTTCCCGGACCGGGGCACGAACCCGCGTCCCCTGCATCGGCAGGCGGGCTCTCAACCACTGCGCCACCAGGGAAGCCCTACCAGTCCTTTCTGTACTGCACCACAGTGCTAGTATGCAAAAGCAGGTGTCACCTGTTTTGCTGTGGACAAGGAGACTGGGATGGTCTCTGGTACAACTGAAGTAATACATCAGCACAGAAAGGTCAGAGAGCGTGAGAGCCAAGTTACTCCAAACACTCAAATTGGTTCCCTTAATTGCTGTCACAGAATGCAGTCCTCACTCCGTCCCAGGCACTGCTCCCTCACTGGGTCCCTGCTTTCTCTCTGCCCCAGCAGCCTGGAAGGGAAACTCAGTGCACCGCAGTTCAATCAAACTGTTTGATGAGAGCTTTTGAGCCTTATTACGTGGAAGGTTTCATCCAGGGAAAGAAAAGAGAAAGGGAGAAATTAAATTGAAGTGTAAATCAGTCAAGAGATTAGATCCTGCACATCCTTTCTTTTTAATCAAGAGTAAAATGAGAGGAGAGGTTTAAGGCTCATCACAAGACACCATTAACTACCCAAGGAACTCTTGACAGAAGATGGTTTGTTATGAGAGGAAAAGTGTACAATCTATCCAAAAAAGGAAGTATCCAAAAGTTGTTTAGAAGGATGACACTGAAGAGCAGGATGGTTTGTTTTCCTGTGGCTACGCAGCCTTCAGTTCCCCTAGCTGGCTAGCACATTTTCTTGCACACATTAGGTGCTCAATACATACTTTACATCAGTGATGTAGTATATTATGTAGTGTGTAGCAGATAATTATATATTGTATATGAAAGGGTAATATGTTTTCAATTCATTCAGTTTTAGACACTGCGCTGGAAATCAGTATTCGACATTTTGGCCAGTTTTCCCTCGTGGTTGACATAGTCTTGGTATATTTTTCTAAAATTGCTTGATGTTTGCAATTTTACAAATTGTGTTTTACAGCGTTACAGAGAAAATTCAAGATCTTTTTTGACCCTCACCACAGCTCTCTGCAGCAGGAGGACAAGTAGTAGAATTGTTATTTGTCCCATTTTTTTAATTTTTTAGCTGATGTAATCAAAACTAAAGGAGCATAAATGTCTTGACCAAAGTCATTCAGGTAGTCAGTGACAGAGCAGAAACTGACACCCAGTTCCTGTCCACTGCCCTGCTTTGCATGACTGAGTGTCTGGTGTAGAATTTCTGGGCTTTCTGGTAAAAGAAAAAGGAGAGGAGAGCAGCAAAGAGAAGAGTGCTCGCAGAAGCACCGTTAGGACAGAAAAGCGTGATACACCTTCACTGGACTTTGCGATTAATTATTAAGTACTTACAATGAGCAGTGCAGTGCCCTGAGCTATGCTCTGCAGTGGACAACTGAAACGTAGGGTCTATACTCAAATACTTACAGTGTGGTTACAAATTCTTTAAAGTACAGAGATCTATCCTTTCCATCCCCACAGCAATCTCAGCCATGTCACCTGGATGGATAGTTGTAGCAACCTAATTAACAGACCTTACTAAGCCTCTGATTGCCCCGTCTGTCTGTGCTCGACCCACCATTGAGCCATCCATCTCAAGTACCAATCTGTTCATGCCATTCTCGCATGGGCTCCTCCCAGGCTATAGGATGAAGTCCAATCAGATCACATCATGCCCTCTGTAACTACAACAAAAACTAACTAACCCCTTACCTTCGTAATCTTGCCCCTGTTTATCTATGACTTCATTTCCTAACATGATCTTCATTAGACCTTGGCCCAATTCTTTTTTTTTTTTTAAATATTTATTTAATTATTTATTTAGGCTGCACTGTGTCTTAGTTGCAGCACACGGGATCTTTGTTGCAGCACGTGGGACCTTTAGTTGTAGCATGCGGACTTCTTAGTTGTGGCATGCGGACTTCTTAGTTGCAGCATGTGGACTTCTTAGTTGCAACATGCGTGCGGGATCTAATTCTCTGACCAGGGCTGGAACCTGGGTCCCCTGCTCTGAGAGCACAGAGTCTTACCCACTGGACCACCAGGGAAGTCCCTTAATTCTTTTTATTTTATTTTATTTTTAAAAATTTTTGTTCCTTGAACATGCCAATTTTGTTCCCATCGTAGGGCCTTTATATTATCAGTTCCTTCCCTCTGGAACATTTTCTGTTTCATCTGGATTGCCACATGTCCATTTCTTATTATAACATCAGGCTTCGACTTCAGTGTCATCTCCTTAATGGCCCAGTCTAAAAAGCACACTTTCAAGTTCCTCTCCAGCATAACAGCATGATTTCTTTTTATTATAGCACAGATACCTCCAAGAAAGTTCATGTTGTGTGTATTGCTTCCATCAACCACTGAGAACAGAGACCTTGTCTACCTTGTTCATGGTTGTGTCTCCAGTGCCTAAAACAGTGACTAGCAAGGAGTGAGTTTCCTTAAACATTTGCTGAATGAGTGGATGGATGGATACCTGACAAATATTCCTCTCAGATGTGGCTCCCACTCAGCATTTTAGCCTCAATACTCATTAGGCCTTTTCAGAACTCCATGACTTTAAAGTATGTTCTTCCCTCGATTGGGAATCTCTCCTGTTTGGTAGATTTCTCCGCATTTTTCACCTGACAGTTCACTCTGTAGTAACTAGTCTGCCAAGCATTCCCTACCTCCCATTAGCACAGTGAAGTTCTCAACCTTCTGTGTTTTTCTCTATAACACTTTTCTCGTTGAATAATTAAAATTATTAAACATATATTAAGGCTCCAACTACATTCTAGGCACTGTCCTGGGTGCCAGATCCTTGAATATGAGTAGGATTCAGGCCCCGCAGAAGGTTCATGCCATGGTAGAGGAGCTCACTCTCATTTTATCAAACATACAATATTGAGTTGCTACCATTTATTGATGGTGATTGTTTTTCTCACTAGATTCTGACTTCTTTAAGGGTAAGGAATGAGTTATTTTGGATGACCAACACAGTTCTTGTTTTATAAAAGGTGCTTGATAATATTCATTAATGGAAGAATCTAGTGAGTGGATTAAAAGGTAAGAACATAAAGTATTGTAATGCATGTAATAGTTTGACAAATGTCATGAAATAGGTAGAAACAACCATGGGAATTTAGAAGGGAAAATGTCGCAACCCATTAGGGCATTAAAAAGAACCAAGTGGCAGAGGGAAACCTTGCGTCATGTTTTGAAGGATGATTTCTATGGGCATGCAGGAGAAAGGGACAAATAGATTTAGGGGAAAAAAAATTTAGATGTTCAGGATTCAGTGACTCAGTTTGCTGAAGGGTGAGCCTGTAGAGGAACATTGAGAGAAGGGCTGGCAAAGGAGATTGGGGCTCTTTGATGGAGGACATTGAAAAATCATTATCATAACAGTTAGCACCCTTGGCATTTATAATTTACAAACCAGTAAGGTGAGCATTATCTGATGTATATCTTTCAATCACCCTGTGATTCTTTTGTCATTGTCACCATTTATAAGAGAGGAAGAGGGTGAAGGCTGAGAAGTTGATGCTTAATCCTTATGGGAGGGTACTGTATCTTTTCAAAATGCAAATCTGGTTTTGTAACTCCCTTCCTTTAAAAAAACAAAAGTAAAGAAACGGAGAGAACCTCTTTCTTCATGGGCTTCCAATAGTCCTTCAAATAAAGACAAAACTGTTCAGGGGTGCCTGCCTGGTCTGGCCATCACTGGAGTTTTTAACCTCATCACTCACCAGGTCCTTCCACCTTCTCTATTGTGGCTTCCTTATATCCTCTCAGTCATTCCTACTCTTCCTTTGCAGATTTGCCTTTGCTTATTCCATTTAGGCAGTCTCCTCACCTCTTCCCCTGGTTGACACCTACTTCAACCTGAGGTCTCTGCTTTTGTATATCACCTCCTCTAGGAAGTCCCCTCCCACTTCCTTCAGAAATTCAAATTCCCCAAATACGGTTCTCATGACCTTCTGGAGCTCTCCCCTGTTGTACATTTCACAGTTGCTGATTTACATTTAGTTGTAAGATTATTTGATCAGTATCTATTTCCCCAAATGGATTGAAAATTCCATTGGGGTCAGATAGGATCATGACATCTAGAAAATAAAATGTAAGACACCCAATTAAATTTGATATTCAGATAAATGACCAACTTTAAAAAATTTTAAGTATCAATATGTCCCATGAAATATTTAGGACATATTTCGACTACATTTCTTTTGTTATTTTTCTGAAACCCAAATTTAACTGGGTATCCTATGTTTTATCTGGCAACTTTAATCAGAAACCACATCTGTTTTTGCTTCTAGCACAATAGCTGGGAGTGCAACAAACAGATGATCATTCAGCATTGGATGAATAAATGAAATTAATTAAAAAAATGAAATTAGTTTATTCTGGCAGTGTCATGTAGGGTGAATTGGTATGACAAGAGATTGAATTTGGAAGGACTAATTAGCAAACTGTTGCTAATTAGAGGTAAAGGTAATAAGTACCCAAGTAGGATGGTGGCATTGAGGAAGGAAAGGAGGAACATTTCCAAGTAGGAATCAGAATTTGCACAGGTGTGACTATGTAGCAAACCAACATCTTGAGGAGTAGGGGAAAGAATCATTTCAAATGCTTAGTGATTAGGATCAAAAACGATGAAAAAGGTAGAAATAAATATAACCCCTCTCATTTATATACTGCTTCACAACTTTCAAAGTATTGTTCTATGTTCTACAGCATTCCTTCTTGTAGGAGAGGCTTGTTTCTGAAAATATGGCCATTTAATGATTACTGTTCTTTGTAAATACATTAAATTTCCTAGTCAATGTTGTTGATCAGCTCAGAGATGTTTGCCTTCATTTCTGTGCATTTTTAATAAATTTTTACTTAAGCTTCATATTTCTCGGTGCTGAATCTTTTATTTCTGAAGCACCAGGTATTATGTGTAACAAACCTCTGGTGCATTTGTATTATCTGGCTGATTTTTACAATCATCAGGTTTTCTAAAAATGGGCTAAAACTAGCCAGTAATGAGATGACCAGCCAGAGGCTAATTTCTGTGTTATTTCCTCCTGAAGCAAGAACAGGTGGAGGTTGACAAGTCACAAGCTCCCACTTCAGATAATGAAGATGTAATTCCAGTCATTCAAGTTTGTGTTGAAAGAAAATCTTTTCATTCCTTATTTTTCAATTAGTGTTGAGTGTAGCTCCATGGCCTCTAGCTACAGGAGGGCAGATGAGCGTGTATTCTTAACTAGATGCGTGCACAGAGACCACAGTTGACATTTCCTCAGCTGCTCTTGCAGAGGCCTTGAACATTTTTCCTTGGCACATACTTGCCTGTGAGCGGCTGTTAGAAAGATCAGGTGTGATGAGTGAGTGATTAAATGAGTGAGACGATAAATAGGCAGGCATAACCTAGTGGAAGTAACGTAGACTCTCTACCTTCACACACCTGAGTTTGACTGATCACTCTCTCAGTTAGCAGATTATTCTAGACCAGAGGTCAGCAAACATTTCCTGAGGGGCCAGATAGTAATCATCTTTAGTTTTGTGGGATATATAGTCTCTGTTTCCACCACAACTACTCAACTCTGCCACAGGCAGGATGAGTTTGCTGACTTCTGCCCTAAAGCTTAAACTTCCTGATCTGAAAATGGCAGCCATAAAATCTATATTATAAGGTTGTTGTGATTAAAATAGTCTATCTACACAAAGAACGGAGCACAGAATCTGACACATAAATAAGCGTTCGGTAGATGCTAACCAGTGTTGTGGTGATAATAAATGAATTTCAGAGCCCCAAAGAATCTTGGAGATCATAGTCAATTTTCTCCTTTTAAAAGATGTCTAAATGGAGGATCCAAAAGGTACAGGGACTTAACCAAGGCTAGTGCAATCTGTTTCCCCACAATTCTGTTCATATCACCACTTTCAGAATTCCCACCAAATATGGCAGCATCAAGCCAAGCGACCTCTTAGGGGATATTGGAGCACTGAGTCAACATGTATGCATTGACTAGCAACCATGATGAGACCTGTGCTGTATATTATGAGTGATACAAAGATCAGTGAAGTTCTGATCCTTGAAGATCTAGCAGCTTTTATTTACTCAGATAACTATAATGAGGTGGGAAGTGACAAGTGTCAAAAGAGTGAGTGTGTGCCAAGGCTTCTATTTAGGTGCTTACGTGTCTCATGTCATATGATCCCCTTAACCAGTTCAAATTGTCAGCATTTTACCCTCAAAGACACTAAGACTCAAAAGTTAAGTAAATCTGCTCAAGGTCAAGAGTTAGCAAGTGCTAGAGCAAGGATTTGAACTTGTTTCTCTCATTGCACAAGGTGCTTTCTACCAGACATTGGAGAAGCCTTTGTGGATGAAGTGTTTTTCTGTTTGCAATTGCTGCATAACGCACTACTCTGAAACATTGAAAACAACCATGTTTAAAACAACCATGCTGTTTGCTGGTGATTCTGTGGGTCAGCAATTTAAGCTGGATCTAGCTGAGTAGTCCTGAAGGCATCACGTTGCATATCCCTCATGTGGCTGTAGTTGTCTGGCAGATGGGCTAAGGTTGATGGTCTAAGATGATCTCACTCACATATCTGGTGGTTGGTTCTGGCCATTAGTCTGGGGAAACCTTAGGTTCCAGAGAGCAGGCCATCTCTGCTCTACGTCACCTCTCACCCTCTACTTGGCTAGCCCGGGCTTCTTCACACAGTGGTCTCAGGGCTGCATTTTAAGAGAGTAATAACAACAGTAGCAAGAACTTTTAAGAGCTTGGAAGTCACACAACAGTGCTTTCACTGCATTCAATTGGTTAAAGCAATTCTCAGAGCCAGCCCAGATTCAGTGGGTTAGGGAGACAGTCTCCCAGTGGGAGAAGCAACAAAGTCACATTGCAAAAGGGTGGGCATGTGGGGATGGGAGGAATTCTTGCCGTATTTGCTAACAATCTGCCACAAAGTCATAACTGAGCTGTGAGCTGGGCCTTAAAAGAAATATAAAGATTTGGAAAGTGTTGGCTTTGGCAGAGCTGGGATTATAAAGAACAGCATATTAGTCTTCGTGGAGAATGGGGCCACACACCTGTACTATACTATCTAGGAAATGTTCTCTTGCCTTTGGTCTAACAAAAAACAACTGCTGTTACTATAGGTAGGGACATAACTACAAGTGTGGTTTCCATATATATGATACTTATAACTTTTCAGAGGATTTTCATTTCTATTATATTACATTAAATGTGCTATATAGTTTTGTTGCATTTCGTTACTCAGAGAAGGAGGGCACAGCTACTCCCTCTTTTCCTCTCTGCCATTTGGTGTCATCTTTGCAACAAAGCAGATTCTCAGCTCACTTTCCAGAGACAGTCGTGTGACCCATCAGCGGTGATTGACTGTGGCTGAGTGTCAGCCGCGGCAGCTGTTTTGTTGTGAAGATGAAAGTTTGATGGGCCTTAAGATGGAAGGGAAGAAAGAGGAGAAATTTGATTTCATTGGCAGCTGTCTTACCCATCTTCATTAAGATGGGCTGTGGATACTGCAAGGCCATTCTGTACCAGTGGTCATAAAACTAAGAGGCCCCACTCACCACTCAACTTAGGCAGCTTATATTGCTGCTTGAGATCTGTCATCTGGGTGGTTATTGCAGAAGGAGAAGGAATCTCCTGTAGGGAATACAGTGGTAGATGTGTGACAGAAGTGAAACTGAAAGAAATAGATTTTTCTATTAGCTTCAAATCAAACCCTTGAAGGTGACAGCACCTGATTCTCTAAGGCAGGCTTCAAGCAAATCATTCAGGCTCCCAGAAGACAATATGGGATTAATCCCCGCTTGTGTGCATGCGGGCACGCGTGTGTGTGTGTGCGCATACATGTTGTGAAAACTACGTGACTCCTCATTTGCGGTCTTGGACTTGGCTCTGTGTGTATGTATAGGGGATGGACTTGTGGACTGGAGGTTGGATTAGGAAACTGAGATGCAGTGTGAAGAGAGAAGTAGGAGAGAGGATCCAGTCCTAATTAGGGGACTCTTGAAATGAGCAGATCAATATTCAGTTCCCCAGATTTCTGGCTCTGAGCTCTCTCCTTCCAGAAAGTGTTTGCTGAAGGGAGGCAACAGAACATATCCTTTTTTCCTAAAGATCAAGCATTTCAAATGGCAGCCTGCCATGCATGTCTCTCTCCATTTCTGGGGTTCCTTTGTATTTGAGTCCAACACCTCACATCCTGTGGGTTGTAATAATAATGGTAGCAACTACCGTATATTGAGCCCTTGTCGTGTGCCACACCCACGTAAGTTGTATATATTACAGTGTCTGTGATCCGTAAAAGAATCCTTTTAAGATAGGTATCATTATCCTTAAGAAACTAAGTCTCAGAGAGGTTAAGTAACTTGCCCAAGAACACACAGCTTGTAAGGTGGCAATGCAGGGATCCAGAACCCCAAAGCCTGTATCCTCCCACTGTACTACCCTGTCTCTTCAAGGCTGGGGCAATAGGAGATACCCTATATGAATGGTGGGAAGATTCACGAAAGGATTTTTAATTCAGCTCTTGTCTAGATCTTCTTCAGAAGGTCTTCTCAGCTGACATAACGGTCAAAACACTAGCTATCTCATCTAATAGTGTTACTGGAAAGAAAGTAAAGATTGTGGGCAGTGGAGACTTTTGGAACCAGGAGGAACTTGCTGGATTATCTCGTGATTCCGCTCTAACGTATTCTCCAGCCACTGTTGCTACCTTGTACAGAAAAGGAGGTCTGGATAGGCCAAGGGGCAGGACCACAGTGTTGGAGTTAATGGCGGGATGGAGATGCCTTCTCTCTGCCCCTCGCCCTCTCCTCTACAACACTGCACGTTTCTTGTGGAATAATTTACGTTTCTTTAGGTGTCATATTAAAGAATAAGGTAAAGGCTACTCAGCTGTGATCAACTTAGGCGAGAGGTTGGCGAACCTTTCCTGTAAGAGGTCAGATAGTAAATATCTTCGGCTTCTCAGACGTAAAGAATCTCTGTTGCAACTCTTCAATTCTGTCCTTATAGTTGGAAAGCAGCCACAGACCATATGTCAGTGAATGGGCAGGACTGCATTCAATATAACTTTATTTACAAGCACAAAGAGGGGGTGATTTGGCTTGCCAACCCCTTCCATAAGCCGTTCGAGGTGTAGCTGTCCAGGGGAAATGTCAGTCTCGACCCTTTAGGATTCCTGCTCCAGTAGTAATAATACGGTAGTAACTAGTAGCGGTGTTGGTGGTGGTAATGACGGCAGTAGTAGCAGCAGCAGGGACAACCATGCCATCTCTTTATGTTTACTTCGTGCTTTAGGGCTTACAAAGTATTTAGACAATTATCATCTCACGTAATCCTTTTTAAACCCCTGCTCACAAACTACGTAAGCACGGGAGACTCACCAGCTGAGGAGTGTGGTACAATGAAAGGAGAATGGCGTAGACTGTACTTCGTGGTAGAAACTGGGGCTGTGGGATACTAACGCCTAGAGAGGATACTTGCACACCTCCTGGCCCCATTAGGCACCAGTTCATTCAGCGGCATGATGAGTGTCAGAGCTTCCCGAACACACACTTGCCGGTCTGTTCCAGCTTTGTGTTTAAACCCGTGAGGAAAAGAGACATTTGGTCTAAGAGGTTGTTGTCTGAGGAGAGCTTTTTGTCTCCGCCCATCACCTTTTTGGGCCCTAATACGTTGGTGAGTAGCTATGAAAAGTGACCTGTTAACACCATTCATTCAACAAACACTTAGAGGCCTTCAGTCGGTGCTAAAGGCAGATGGGTACGTGTGGCTCCTGCCCTAAAGCATCTTTTGCTCCGCAAACACCCACAGGAACATGCCGCAGACCCTGGTCATCCACTCTGCACCTGCTAGAAGCACCATAGTGCTTGTCGGGTTTTGGAGGCAAAATGAATGATTTTGTCTGGGAATGATTTCTAGTTCTGCCACTCGATAGCTGTGTAACCTTGGGCAAGTTCATTATTCTAGTCTGTGTGTCAGATTTCTCACCCGTAAAATAGGGATAATATATTTTTAAACCATGGATAGTGAGGATTTAAGCGCTAATACGTGCAAGGTGCTTTTATGCCTGGCCTTTGTAAGGGCTTAAATGAATGCCAACCATTATTATTATTATTTGTTGCTGTTGTTGTAATTGCTGGTAAAGAGTAACTACCCGAACTACCATGCAATGGACCGTACAAACCTTATTTTTTTCACCATGAACTTCATATGTTTTCAAAATCCTGGCTACTTGGTTCTTAGGACATTTTTCTAGTGCCTGGGGGTTCCATAGCCAATGAATCTTTTAAAACTTGTTGACAAGCACAGAGTTAAATGGCGTAAGCAGCATTTGTGTCCTGACATTTTGTAAATGGGAGTACTCTTAGGGGTTACCTAGGTCAGAGTCACATTTTGGAGATAAGGACCTGAGGTTCATAGAAAGTAAATGACTTTGTCAAAGCAATATACTTGGGGCAGAATGAGGGCTAGAACTTCAGTGATTAGGTTTTTTTCTTCTGGTTTTAAAAATCCTCCCCTGGCCATTTCTAAGTTATTCCATTTCACTTAAAAATTTCCTCACATTTACCTGATTATTCTAAGAATTCCCACTGGTTACAAAAGATAAACTAATAAACTCGCATGTGACCCCATGAAGCCCAGTGGCTTGACTTCATCTGCCCCCAGTTGTACCATCTCCCTTGAGTGAGGGAAGTTCCTTTCAAGGATCTCTAAGGTGGATCTCAGTTTATATAAGATACCATCTTAAGGAATAAGATGGGGTCAGAGTGGGATGTTATTGAAATCTTGGTGTCAGTGAGACTGGGATATTCCTCTAAATCTATTGAAAGTTCAAAAACAATATCCTTTTTTTTTTTTAAACATCTTTATTGGAGTATAATTGCTTTACAATGGTGTGTTAGTTTCTGCTTTATAACAAAGTGAATCAGTTATACATATACATATGTTCCCATATCTCTTCCCTCTTGCGTCTCCCTCCCTCCCACCCTCCCTATCCCACCCCTCTAGGTGGTCACAAAGCACCGAGCTGATCTCCCTGTGC
>NC_041224.1:159114272-159119908 GCF_002837175.3 Physeter macrocephalus
GAACCTCCATACTGTTCTCCATAGTGGCTGTATCAATTTTCATTCCCACCAGCAGTGCAAGATGTTCCCTTTTTTCCACACCCTCTCCAGCATTTATTGTTTCTAGATTTTTTGATGATGGCCATTCTGACCGGTGTGAGATGATATCTCATTGTAGTTTTGATTTGCATTTCTCTAATGATTAATGATGTTGTAAATCTAGTGAGAGTTCAAAAACAATATCCTTTTTTTAAACTTAAAAAAACGGTTGTGTTCTGGTGGGAAATAACTACCAGGCTGTGCAAAAATGTACTATGTGATCCATCTTGGAGATGACCTGCGTGTGTTGACCCTAAATTGTTTTCTGTTCCTGTAGAGATTTCTGCACCGTTGTAGAGCATCTCTAAGTGCTGGGATGCTTTGTCAATGGAAATCCCTTCCAGAGTGATTGGCATCCATTGATTCTACTGTATTTGGCTCATAGGTGGGGGATCGAGAACAAGACATCACAGCCATACTAGACTGTACATTCCCTCTGAGGACAACGCAGTCATCCTTGTTGAAACCTCCTTCCTTGACAGCCCTTCCTTTTTATTCTTCATTATCACACACACCTCTTCCATGCCCTTTGCTCTTGACATTGGACACTTGCTTCACAGCAGTCAACAATGCTCTGGATTTTTATATTTAAAGACAAATGCTATTGTTATATGGTTTCTCCCCCATTAATATACTCACCTATAAAGAGTCTTTAACTTTAAAGGCAATGCTAGATGTTTTGGCAGAGATTCAGGCATATATATATGTGTTGTGTGTGTGTGTGTGTGTGTGTATATATATATATATTTTTAAATACAGGGTTATTTTTTTGCTTGGCTGTTTTTAATGGCTGTTCATTAACACCATGATCTTACCTGGAAAACTCATTTAATCTGCACAGAACTTGAAGGGTGTTGTTCACATCCCCTGCTGTCAGCTTTCCATGGTCTCCAGGAGGCTGGTTTCTCTCTTTCCTCTCAGCCCTGACACCAGTTCATCATCAGGGATAATCCCCAGTTGTCTTCAAATTGAAATCTCATCAGGTCTGCAAGATACATCTTGTTTGACTCTTCTCTGCGCCTTCCATTAACACTTCAGTACTAGGGCTTTGGGAAGAGCCGGACCACATCACCACATTGGCAACTGTGGTTGATGAACAGATTCTGGTTTTCCCCATTATTGGCTTCATTAAACTTGACAGGCTTTTTAGTCTCCAGATAGGGTGAACCTTTTTTCACTGACCCTTATTAAGAGCTGTCTCCTTAAGAAGGGTCACTTGGGAAGGGATAGATGGGGGCCACTCCTTCTACTTCCAGAAAGTAGTTCATTTTGGTAAACAACCTTGATTCAGCTTTTAGAGTTCTTTTACCTCTCTAATTCTTATAGCCATCATCTATCAAATGCTTACAATGCACCAGACCCTAGAAATGATCTCATCTGTTCTTCCTGATGCATGGGTGTTATTATTATCCCTATTTCTCATAAGGAAACTGAGTCTCAAAAAGATTAAATAAGTTCCCCCAGGTCTCACATTAATAAAAGGACCAAGGCTGGGAATTGAACCTGTAAGTCTCTGCTTCAGAGCTAGAGATTTTAACTACCTTACTCCACCACCTTCACACTGCCTTCAGATATTTGATTATGTTTTAGACTTACTCCTTTAGAATCCTGAGTTCATTCTGATTTCATCAGGTGTAATAGTTATCTATTGCTTTGTAACAACTTACCCCAAAGCTTAGAAGCTTAAAACAATAAACATTTATTATCTCCTTCCATTTCTGTGGGTCAGGAATCCAAGAGTGGCTTAGCTGGGTTGTTCTGGCTCAGGGTCTCTCATGATGTTGTAGTCAAGATACTGGCCAGGATTCCAGTCATCTGAAGGGAGCCACTTCCAAGGCTCCCTCACATACCTAGCAAGTTTGTGCTGGTGGCTGGTTGATGGGAGGCCTTAGTTCCTCAATACCTTCTAGCAGTGTCTGCTCCTAATTTTATTTTACCTATACATAGATCAGTCCAGTCTTCAAATGAGTTCTTTTTGTCTAACAATCTTCTTTGGGTCAGGCCATCTATATTAGTTTGCTTGGGCTGCTATGCCAAAGTACCACAGACTGAGTGGCTTAAAAAACAGAAATGTGGGGCTTCCCTGGTGATGCAGTGGTTGGGAGTCCGCTTGCCGATGCAGGGGACACGGGTTCGTGCCCTGGTCCGGGAGGATCCCACGTGCCGCGGAGTGGCTGGGCCCGTGAGCCATGGCCGCTGAGCCTGTGCGTCCGGAGCCTGTGCTCTGCAACGGGAGAGGCCACAGCGGTGAGAGGCCCACGTACCGCAAAACAAAACAAAAAACAGAAATGTGTTTTCTCACAATTCTGAAGGCTAAAAGTCAGAGATCAAGGTTTCAAGAGGTTGGTGTCTTCTGAGGCCTCTCTCCTTGTCTTATAGATGGCCATCTTCTCCCCGATTCCTCACATGGTCTCTCCTCTGTGTATGTTTGCATCCTGATCTCCTCTTCTTATAAGGACACCAGTCATATTGGATTGGGGCCCACCCTACTGATCTCATTTTAACTGAATTATCTCTTTGAAAACCTTGCCTGCAAATATAGTCACATTCTGAGGTACTAGGGGTTAACACTTCAATGTATAAATTTGGGGATGACGCCATTAAGCACCATCTTGGCCTGGGCCTGTCTTGGGAATTTCCTTTTACATTTTCTTCCCTGTAGCTCAGGTTTCATTTATATGTCTTACCCTCTCTTTACCTCATATCCTCAAGGCTATTATGTAGCCAAACTTAACAGTTAGTTGCTTGCCTATCTGGCTGCCCATTATGTTTGAAGGACTTGGGTTGCTATATCCTAAACTCCTTGCAGTTAGACTGGTCCTTAGGGCTTCTAATGAATTCTCTAGAAACTTTTAAACTCATCATGTATGTTGTTCTCCTAAAGAAGCCATGGCTATTGCTGCACACATTTCTTTAAACTACTTTTTGAGCAGATACTGAGTGCTAAGAAGAGGGGTTTTTTGTTTTGTTTTGTTTTGTTTTTTATAATTATGAGGACAAAGTCTGTGAATCTTTCTTATCCTTTATCTTGGATGCGCTACAAATGTTCCAGAAAGATTTGATTACTTGTAGGATGGTCTAAGGACCAGGCAGAAGCTAACTAAAGAGCAAAATGAAAAGTGTTTCTTTGTCTTACAGGAAAGAAACTAACTATTAAGAAGGTGACAGAGAACAAATTATTAAGGTTATGCACTGACTGTGTGCAGTTACCAGGGTTTTCTCCTCATCAGCACAAGGGAAGTGTTCTAATCGTTTGCCAGGATGCGTGCTTCTTACATGCCTGTGCTCTGTCCAGATCCTCTGTGGCTACACCACAGCCCAGTTTCCCTTTGAAACTTGGCAGTCCATGACTTATGTTGGAATTCCCAGGTGATCTTAACGTATCTAATTTCCCTCATTGTACTTCTCTTATCCCATAATGTGCTGTTGATTCCAGTTGTCTAAACATGATGGGAAATAGCCAGAATTATTGTAATGGCACCATTCCATGCATTAAGGATTAAAATATGCCTGATAAAAATAGGGAAAGCTTACAACACCTCATAGCAACATGGTTATTAGTCTCCTTCTCAAGCACACTTTGATAGGTATTCGGGAAAAATTCTTTTCAAGTTCTGAAGTGTGCAAAGTATACTATAATATATATTATTCTAAATGTAGGAGCAATTCTCAATTCTGTTAGGAAAAAGAAAAGGGGTCTCCATGGAGAAACTGTTTAAAAGATTAAATGAGCCTTTCCTGAAGTGTGGCATGATGGCAAAGAAAGGGAAATCACCACCCCTTCCAAAGGTTACCAGAAGTAAAGTGGGAAATAAATCAAAATACAATAGACTATAAACAAAGATACTAATAATTGGACAAAATTCAAGTACCAAAGTACTAAAGTATAAAGTGGAAAGTAGTATTACAAGAGGTAATATCAGATTTTTCTCCAAAATGTGTAAAAGTTATGTAGTTTTCATTACTCACCAGGTTAATCATATTCCTGGTCTTATTATCCTATAGTATAGAAAAGAATACATGAAATGAAACCTGAGTGTATTCTTGTTAACTCTGTCCATTGTGTTAGCCCATCCAGAACGAGATACAATAAAAGGAAGTTATGCCTTAGAAAACAATTTATTTAGTACATTTCAATGCTGCACAAAGTTTTATTTCTTAATATGAGCTGTTGTGACTAGAAAGAAGGCAGAACAAGACATGGCCCTTTGGGGAGATGGTTAAATAAGAAATACATTTACAGATGATATCACATGCAAATAGCCCTCTGAAATCATAGACATCAAAATTAATTAGGCTGAATGCATTGCTTTGTTTAGGCATAAATCTCTAACTTCACTTCAGTGGTAAGAAGAACGACTCTTCTATCAGGTATGTCTTAGCCTGTTCAGGCTGCTGTAAGAAAGTACTGTAGACTGGTAGCTTATAAACAGCAGAAATTTATTTCCCACAGTTCTGGAGGCTGGGAAGTACAGGATCATGGTGCTGGCAGATTCAGTGTTTGTTAAGGGCCTACTTTCTGGTTCATGGGTGGTGCCTTCTTACTGTGTCCTCACGGGATGGAAGAGGCGAGGGAGCTCTTTTATAGGAACATTGATCCCATTCCTGAGGGCTTTGCTCTCATGACCAAAGCACCTCCAAGGGCCCCACCTCCTAATACCGTCACACTGGGCATTGGGATTTCAGCATAGGCATTTGGGTGGGGGGGAGATACACACATTCAGACCACAGCAAGGTGGAAAGTGTGGTTCCTGTTTCTTTTTTTCTTCCATCTGTGTGTTCTAAAAACAGGAACAAGACTGAGAACTCTGGGAAAATGTTATATTAATTACATCACAAAAGTACCATGCAAATATTCCTGGCCTCCAACACCCTGCAAGTGCATCTCGTCCTTGACTCAAAATGAGCATTTGGTGGAGATGCTGAGGAAAAAAATATGGATTGAATAGGGATTCCATTATTCCCCTCATGGGTGTTAGCTGTGGAGAATTGTTTAGCTAAACAGGAAACCCAATCTCTGTTAGTCGTATTGGCCTGGGTAATATTAAAATATTAAACAACCAATAGGAAATACAGCCAAGCAAAACTGACTCTGCCTTGGGTCTCTTGCTAAGATAGTCACTGACCCTTTAGTTGCTGAATTACAGAAAGAGGGAGAAAGGCCAGAATGATCAGTGGTAGGGGTTTGTTTGAAGCAGTGACTCTTTGTCACCTACTTATGAAAGTATTTTAACATGTTCATAATTGATGTAGCTAGATGGGTGCACATCAGTTGATGTAGACCATTGAGATGCAGACTCTGCCAGCAACTCCACAGATAACTCTGTTTTATTGTGCTGAACTCTTACCGTCACATAATATCTCTCTTTCCCTCTGTCTCTCTATCCCTGCCTCTCTCCAGTTATTGAATTATGGAGTGGGGAGTTTCAATCTTGGGTGATATTTTCTTATAGTTCATTGCTTGGATGGAATCAGGAAGTTTTTCTGTATTAAGAAGTGTATTTAGGGGCTTCCCTGGTGGCGCAGTGGTTGCGCGTCCGCCTGCCGATGCAGGGGAA
>NC_041224.1:159120202-159120614 GCF_002837175.3 Physeter macrocephalus
GTGCCGCGGAGCGGCTGGGCCCGTGAGCCATGGCCGCTGAGCCTGCGCGTCCGGAGCCTGTGCTCCGCAACGGGAGAGGCCACAGCAGAGCGAGGCCCACATACCACAAAAAAAAAAAAAAAAAAAAAAAAAAAGTGTATTTAGACAACCCTCAGAATGGGAATATTTGCAAATGAATCAATGGCCAAAGGATTAATCTCCAAAATATATAAACAGCTCATGCAGCTCAGTATTAAAAAAAACAAACAACCCAATCCAAAAATGGGCAGAAGACCTAAATAGACATTTCTCCAAAGAAGGCGTACAGATGGCCAAGAGGCACATGAAAAGCGGCTCAACATCACTAATTATTCGAGAAATGCAAATCAAAGCTACACTGAGGTATCACCTCACACTGTCAGAATGGCCATCA
>NC_041224.1:159120823-159124920 GCF_002837175.3 Physeter macrocephalus
GCGTAAGGACACCAAGGGGGGGGAAGCAGCAGGGGGTGGGGTGGAGGTGGTGGTGGGATGAATTGGGAGATTGGGATTGACATGTATACACTTATGTGTATAAAATAGATAACTAATAAGAACCTGCTATGTAAAAAATTAATTAATTAAATTAAATTTTTTTTTAAAGTGTATTTTTTTCCTAGGGATGCCATAACAAAGTATCACAAGCTGGGTAGCTTAAAACAGCAGAAATTATTATGTTGTAGTTCTGGAGGCTAAAAGTTCAAAATCAAAGTGTCGGCAGTTCCGTGCTCCCTCTGAAGCCTCTAGGAGGGGATCCTTCCTTGCCTCTTCCTAGCTTCTGGTGTTTTGCTGGTAATCCTTGGCATTCCTTGGCTTCCAGATATAGCACTTCAGTCTTTGTCTCCATTGCCACTTGATGTTTTCCTTTTGGGTGTCTGAGTGTCTTTTCTTCTTATGAAGACATTGGTCTTACTGGATTGAGGGCCCCCCCTACTCCAGTGTGACTTCATCTTAACTAATAACATCTGCAATTGCCCCATTTCCAACTAAGGTCACATTCTGAGATACTAGGAGTAAAGACTTAAACATATCTTTTGGGGAAGAAACAATTCAACCCATTAACAGGAAGGAAATGCCATAGCAACAGAATTATGTCATTTTGTTAAGCTGATGAGAATTTAATGTATAGAGCAATTGATTCAAGGTGGGACACATATATTGAGGGGTATAAAGAAAATTTTAAAGCTTCTATTTATATTTACTTGTATCTTTTTTTTTACATTTCTAATATAGTACATTTTATAGTATGTTTAATGGATGAGTATAGTAGTACATATTTACATACTAGGAATAAATGTATATATGTTGGGGGTGAGTCCTCAGGAACATTTACTAATGGTGGTTGAGGGGAACATGAACAAAAGACTTTTAAGGCAATGTGATAGTATGAGATATTAATGACATCATAGTTTCAGAGAAAATCTCTGAGGAGGGTTTTTTTTATTTTTTAATTTATTTAATTAATTTATTTTTGGCTGTGTTGGGTCTTTGCCCCTTGTGTGCGGGCTTTCTCTAGTTGCAGCGAGCAGGTACTCTTCGTTGTGGTGCACGGGCTTCTCATTGCAGTGGCTTCTCTTCCTGTGGAGCTTGGGCTCTAGGTGCGCAGGCTTCAGTAGTTGTAGCTCGCAGGCTCAGCAGTTGTGGCTCGCGGGCTCTAGAGCGTAGGCTCAGTAGTTGTGACGCACGGGCTCAGCTGCTCCATGGCATGTGAGATCTTCCTGGGCCAGGGCTTGAACCCGTGTCCCCTGCATTGGCAGGTGGATTCTTAACCACTGTGCCACCAGGGAAGCCCCTCTGTGGAGGATTTTTACAGACCCAATTCAAGTTAGATTGGACAAGCAGCGAGATTATCAACACAAAGGAAAAGGAGGGTACTAAATCTACCCACAGTTTGAAAAATGTCTTCTTTCAAGAAGCAAAAGCACCAGACTACAAGTGCAGGAGACCTCAGTGCAAGGAAAGGTGAAGGCAGCATCTGGAGATGAGTAGATGTAGAGAAGCAGTTAGAAAAGGAAGGGGCGATGTGGATGCTTGTCCTGTTACAGAAACAGCGCAGAGTGGATCTATGACGTGCTTTTTCTGATGTCTGATGCTGAGACAATTACTTTGTCCATCAGGGGAGGGAAACTATAGTGTGTTATCATTAAAATGCCACTGAAATATTTCTTTCCCCTTTAGCATTGTCACCAAGATTCTAGAACTAAACAATACTAATTGTCACCTTAAGCCATTCTTGAGCTGTTGTGTTTCAATTGCTCAGTAATACTGTGCTTGTTAGGAACATTCCATTAGGTAAGTCCAGAAAATTAGAACTAGAGATAAGTTTGGGTGCCTCTGCTTCATTTATTTCTCTGGAACATTCTTTGGGTTCAATTTTGAATAATCGTTGTGCATTATTGGATTTCTGTTACTATTTTGAATATTCTTGTGATTGTCCACCATGGAACATTTTCTAATATTAAATTTTTCTTTCTTAATTTCTTGCCTCATCATTCCCACTTATGTTAGCATCAGCCACTAAGCATTACCTTCCCTTCCCTTCCTTGTGGTTTATACCCTAATCATTGAATATTGATGTTTTATTTCTTTCTCTCTGCTCACTTTATTTTCGGCTGAGTTATATAATTACTTGCTTTTCAGATAATATTTCCTTATAGTTACTTAAGAATGTGTGTTAGAACAAGGATGCCTATAACTGCTTAAGGACAGAAGAGTGTATTTTCCTTGTTTCTCATCCATATTAGAGTTCTGTTTCTGAAAGATCCTCTGTTATAATAAATTCTATTGAATCTCAATCCACACCCCTTTGTTTAATTAAGAGTATCACCAGACTTTTGAGTTTTACATTCTGTAGCATGATCCCTTGTCTATGAAGACAGAAGAGGGGACAGAGAATTCTGATTTCATTTCTCATGCTAGCAGGAGCTATAATACTATCTTTCTCCATCCTTTCTAATTACTTTCTCATAGATACTAAACTACACACCCCTGAGCGTCTAGAAGGATTAAACACTGATCAAAGGCAGGTTTAGCTGTATCCCCAGGACAAGCTGATTCAACGAAGAAAAACTAAGGCTCTGGGAGAGTTTTGGACAGATAAATAAATTAACAATTAGCATTTTAACAGCAATAAAAACTGCTGAGTGGAAACAAGCCTGATGTTTCATGGAATTTGGGATATTTAGAGTAATACGATGTGTAGGAAGAAAACTGTGTTTCAGTAAGTAGGACAGAGTGCAAAGATGTAAGATGTGGTTTTCTAGTCTATTCTACTTGTGATATGTAGTCATTCCTAGGACAGACCATTGATAATATTATCAGTGTTAAATTTCATGTGTGCTGCTTTTAGGTAGGTCTAGGGTTATAGTTGTGGCTCAAATCACTTATGAATCTTTGTAGACCTTATTGCAATTGAGTGTTAGTAGTATCATTACCCTCGCATGAACTACATTCTCTCTCCATGACCAACTCTGTTAATGAGTGTCCTTATTTAGGAAACTAATTTTCTTACTGATCTGGCAGGATTCTGTTTGGTAAGAATATGCCTGAAATGTTCACGTGTGAAGTACTCTTCCTTTAGGTTGCATAATATATACTTTTTCTAATCTTTGCATAAAAATGTGGCCATTTATTTATTTCAAACATCTTTATTGGAGTATAATTGCTTTACAATGGTGTGTTAGTTTCTGCTTTATAACAAAGAGAATCAGCTATACATATACATATATACCAATATCTCCTCCCGCTTGGATCTCCCTCCCACCCCTCTAGGTGGTCACAAAGCACAGAGCTGATCTCCCTGTGCTAGGCGGCTGCTTCCCACTAACTATCTCTTTTACATTTGGTAGTGTATATATGTCCATGCCACTCTCTCACTTCGTCCTACCTTACCCTTCCCACTTGCCGTGTCCTCAAGTCCATTCTCTATGTCAACGGTCTTTATTCCTGTCCTGCCCCTAGGTTATTCAGAACCTTTTTTTTTTTTTTTAGATTCCATATATATGTAAGCACAGAGCTGATCTCCCTGTGCTAGGCGGCTGCTTCCCACTATCTCTTTTACATTTGGTAGTGTATATATGTCCATGCCACTCTCTCACTTCGTCCCACCTTACCCTTCCCACTTTCCGTGTCCTCAAGTCCATTCTCTATGTCAACGTCTTTATTCCTGTCCTGCCCCTAGGTGCTTCAGAACCTTTTTTTTTTTTTTTAGATTCCATATATATGTGTTAGCATACGGTATTTGTTTTTCTCTTTCTGACTTACCTCACTCTGTATGACAGACTCTAGGTCCATCCACCTCACTACAAATAACGCAGTTTTGTTTCTTTTCATGGCTGAGTAATACTCCATTGTATATATGTGCCACATCGTCTTTATCCATTTATCTGTCAATGGACACTTAGGTTGCTGCCATGTCCTGGCTATTGTAAATAGTGCTGCAATGAACATTGTGCTACATGTCTCTTTTTGAATTATGGTTTTCTCAGGGTATATGCACAGTAGTGGGATTGCTGGGTCGTATGGTAGTTCTA
>NC_041224.1:159125229-159126920 GCF_002837175.3 Physeter macrocephalus
TTTGTTTATTTCTGTTTTTATTTCCATTTCTCTAGGAGGTGGGTCAAAAAGGATCTTGCTGTGATTTATGTCATAGAGTATTCTGACTATGTTTTCCTCTAAGAGTTTTATGGTGTCGGGCCTTACATTTAGGCCTTTAATCCATTTTGAGTTTATTTTTTTGTATGGTGTTAGGGAGTGTTCTAATTTCATTCTTTTTCATGTAGCTGTCCAGAGGCTGTCTTTTCTCCATTGTATATTCTTACCTCCTGTATCAAAGATAAGGTGACCATATGTGTGCGGGTTTATCTCTGGGCTTTCTGTCCTGTCCCATTGATCTATATTTCTGTTTTTTGCAGGGACCATGCTGTCTTGATTACTGTAGCATTGCAGTATAGTCTGAAGTCAGGGAGCCTGGTTCCTCCAGCTCCGTTTTTCTTTCTCAACATTGCTTTGGCTATTCGGGGTCTTTTGGGTTTCCATACAAACTTTAAGATTTTTTGTTCTAGTTCTGTGAAAAATGCCATTGGTGGTTTGATAGGGATTGCATTGAATCTGTAGATCGCTTTGGGTAGTAGAGTCATTTTCACAATGTTGATTCTTCCAATCCAAGAACATGGTATATCTCTCCATCTGTTTGTATCGTCTTTAATTTCTTTTATCAGTGTCTTATGGTTTTCTGCATACAGGTATTTTGTCTTCGTAGTTTTCTGGCAGCATCTTTAGGATCCTCTATGTATAGTATCATGTCATCTGCAAACAGTGACAGCTTTACTTCTTCTTTTCTGATTTGGATTCCTTTTATTTATTTTCTTCTCTGATTGCTGTGGCTAAAACTTCCAAAACTATGTTGAATAATAGTGGTGAGACTGTACCACATTGTCTTATTCCTGATCTTAGCGGAAATGGTTTCAGTTTTTCACCATTGAGAACGATGTTGGCTGTGAGTTTGTCATATATGGCCTTTATTATGTTGAGATAAGTTCCCACTATGCCTACTTTCTGAAGAGTTTTTATCGTACATGGGTGTTGAATTTTGTCGAAAGCTTTTTTTTTGTGGTATGTGGGCCTCTCACTGTTGTGGCCTCTCCCGTTGTGGAGCACAGGCTCCGGACGCGCAGGCTCAACAGCCATGGCTCACAGGCCTAGCCGCTCTGCGGCATGTGGGATCTTCCCAGACCGGGGCACGAACCCGTGTCCCCTGCATCAGCAGGCGGACTCTCAACCACTGTGCCACCAGGGAAGCCCTGTTGAAAGCTTTTTCTGAATCTATTGAGATGATCATATGGCTTTTCTCTAAAACTTCCAAAACTATGTTGAATAATAGTGGTGAGACTGTACCACATTGTCTTATTCCTGATCTTAGCGGAAATGGTTTCAGTTTTTCACCATTGAGAACGATGTTGGCTGTGAGTTTGTCATATATGGCCTTTATTATGTTGAGATAAGTTCCCACTATGCCTACTTTCTGAAGAGTTTTTATCGTACATGGGTGTTGAATTTTGTCGAAAGCTATACTGAAGAATCCTTGCATTCCTGGGATAAATCCTACTTGATCATGACGTATGATCCTTTTAATGTGCCATTGAATTCTGTTTGCTAGTATTTTGTTGAGCATATAGTTGCTTGTAGTAAACTCTCATGATCCTTTGTATTTCTGCAGTGTCAGTTGTTACTTCTCCTTTTTCATTTCTAATTGTATTGATTTGAGT
>NC_041224.1:159127702-159127994 GCF_002837175.3 Physeter macrocephalus
TATCAACTAAGTCCATCTTGTTTAATGTATCATTTAAAGCTTGTGTTTCCTTATTTATTTTCATTTTGGATGATCTGTCCATTGTTGAAAGTGGGGGGTTAAAGTCCCCTACTGTGATTGTGTTACTGTCGATTTGCCCTTTTATGGCTGTTAGCACTTGCCCTATGTATTGAGGTGCTCCTATGTTGGGTGCATAAATATTTACAGTTGTTATATCTTCCTCTTGGATTGATCCCTTGATCATTATATAGTGTCCTTCTTTGTCTCTTGTAGTAGTCTTTATTTTAAAGTC
>NC_041224.1:159128566-159151954 GCF_002837175.3 Physeter macrocephalus
TTTAATTTTTGATAGTTTGATTAATATGTGTCTTGGCATGTTTCTCCTTGGATTTATCCTGTATGGGACTCTCTGCGCTTCCTGGACTTGGTTGTCTATTTCCTTTCCCATATTAGGGAAATTTTCAACCACAATCTCTTCAAATATTTTCTCAGTCCCTTTCTTTTTTTCTTCTTCTGGGACCCCTATAATTCGAATTTTGGTGCATTTAATGTTGTCCCAGAGGTCTCTAAGACTGTCCTCAATTCTTTTCATTCGTTTTTCTTTATTCTGCTCTGCAGTCATTATTTTCACTATTTTATCTCACATGTTACTTATCCATTCTTGCCTCAGTTATTCTGCTATTGATTCCTTCTAAAGAATTTTTAATTGCAACTGTTTTGTTGTACATCATTGTTTCTTTGCTCTTTATTTCTTCTAGTTTCTTGCTGAATGTTTCTTTTATTTTCTCCATTTTATTTCTCAGTTTTTGGATCATCTTTACTGTCATTATTCTGAATTCTTTATCAGGTAGAGTGCCTATTTCCTGTTCATTTGTTTGGTCTGATAGGTTTTTACCTTGCTCCTTCATCTGCTGTGTGTTTCTCTGTCTTCTCATTTTGCTTAACTTACTGTGTTTGGGGTCTCCTTTTCGCAGGCTGCAGCTTCAAAGTTCCTGTTGTTTTTGGTGTCTGCCCCCAGTGGGTAAGGTTGTTTCAGTGGGTTGTGTAGGCTTCCTGATGGAGGGGACTGGTGCCTGTGTTCTGGTGAATGAGGCTGGATCTTGTCTTTCTGGTGGGCAGGACTGTGTCTGGTGGTGTGTTTTGGGGTGCCTGTGACCTCATTATGATTTTAGGCAGCCTCTCTGCTGATGGGTGAGGTTGTGTTCCTGTCTTGCTAGTTTTTGTCATAGGGTGTCAAGCACTGTAGCTTGCTGGTCGTTTAGTGGAGCTGGGCCTTAGTGTTCAGATGGAGATCTCTGAGAGGGCTTTCGCCGTTTGCTATTACGTGGAGCTGGGAGGTCTCTGATGGACCAATTCCTGAACTCGGCTCTCAGAGGCACAGGCCTGACACCAGCCGGAGCACCAAGACCCTGTCAGCCACACGGCTCAGAATAAAGGGAGAAAAAAAAGAAAGAAAGGAAGGAAAAAGGATATAAAGTAAAATAAAATAAAGATATTAGAAACATTTTTAATTATTAAAAATAAAAATTAATAATAAAAAGAAAGCACGCAAGAAAGAAGAGAGCAACCAAACCAAAAAACAAATCCACCAATGATAATGAGCGCTAAACACTATACTAAAAAAAAAAAACAAAAAAAGGACAGACGGAACCCTAGGACAAATGGTAAAAGCAAAGCTATACAGACGAAATCACATAAGGAAGCATACACATACACACTCACAAAACATTTTTTTAATTTATTATTCAGGATAATATATGCCTTCTGGTGTTAGGTAATAATATAAAGCCATAGCCATACTCAAAAAATTAAAGTCATTAACAAACAATTCAGATTAAAATTTGAAATTTAGGTCTTTGGCAAGTACATACAAAATTGCAGTTTAACCTAAGATGTCTAATAACTTACCACAATTTTCTAATTTCGCATGTTCAATATATCTATGAAATGCTATTTATGAAAGCATAAATTACTGGTTGTTAAGCATGCAAATATCCATGAGTAAATACACAATGTACTCTTGTTTATAAGAAATGCTATCAGTAGACTAAATAACAGTGGGCGTTCTACACTGAATGTCCACCTTATTTTATATAGCTTGATCTCAGAATTTTAGAGCTGCCCAGGGTCTCATGAGTTACTGTTGCAGTCTCTGCATTGTTAATGAAGAAACCTATTCAGGAGAGATAAAATGATGTCCGTAAGTTGATGTAGCTACTACAAACCTTCTAAATTCTTCCTGTACAACCAAAAGCATAATTGACATGTGAGGAGTGTCTATCTTGTAGTTTTCAGACTATGTCCGGGAAGATCAACATAATATGGCATATGTGGATAAATCTTGACATTGAAACCCTCAGCAAGGATTTTTTTTTCTTTTTTTTTTAACAACATTCACTATGCTGGCTGTTTAATGTCAGGAATGACTTCTTTATTGACTTTTGAACTCCAATACCTGTCACAGTGCTTGGTTCTCAGTTGGCATTTAATAAATATTTGTAGAATGAATGCATGTTTTATACTTTTGTATCCAAGTATGATATCTGAATGATTTTGTGATTTCTTCCAGGTTGATGATGTTCTTTATGCCAGTACAATTTTCCATATGTTTGTGTCTGTTTTATTACTAATCATATCAAAATTTTTTCCCTTTTCTTGAGCTTTGTAGTTCCCTACATTTCTGTCTATACCATTGTTTTTGTATGGCTATGGTCCATCTAGATACCATTTTATACATTTTTTTCAGGAAGATAAAAAATAAGTTGTTAGTTTTCAAAATCAGCCCTAACTAAAAATCCTTTTCTCTGCCAGATGTTGTAACTCACATTGTGTGGTGCTGTTTATGGCTTAATGACACGTTTTTTTTTTTCTGAACGACTTGTATTTCAGTGAGCAGATTTCTAAAAGTAAGGACACTCTGTTCTTCATTATGATCTAAAGAACCCTGGGACAAAGCTTTCTTTCTATGTGTATACTCATGTTCAGTTGAATTATTTTGTTAGGTATTTGGGAAGTGACCTGGAATGTTTCAAAGGTTTTTAATACGCATACACGTACGTAAATACATATATACGGTAAACATATGGAAGGTAATTTGTGGGAATAATTGTGGAATGACTATTTAGTGAATCAAGACTTGATAACCCATGTATGTATGATATGTGACCTTAAGCAAAGTCATGTGACATCACCTTTCTCATATTCTAGGTAGCTTTTTATTTTTATAGTTCAGTAATGACTAAACTCACAAATCAACATTTTATTTATGGAACCTTTTAAATCCCTTCACTAGCTTTGGCAGCATTTTGATTAGAAACCCCTGAATGCTGTCCCTGGTGCCGGCCTATCCTCTTTTGATGTACACAGCTCACAGGAAGGTTCTAAACACATGTTTAACCAAATCTACAGATGGCACAAATACCAGATCAAAAAAGTTTTTTGATAATCTGAAACCATGAAGTGAAATGAACAGGGAACCAACATTTCTTGAACACCTACTCTATGCCAGGCATTTTGTCTCTGAATTCCTTAAGATAAACTGTGAGATATGGAATTATTAATTTTTTCCAGATAAGAAAACTGAAAATTAAATATATTAAATTGATTTCTCAAGGTCATGTGGCTTGAAAATATTGTGTCTGGAATTGAGTTTAGTTCTTTCTCATTCTAGAATCTATCCTCTTACACTGAAATAAACAAATGAATAAACACAATTCATTTAGAGATCTGTTTTGACAGAAATTCACACAAAGCAAGCCAGAAGATTTTAGCTGACTACAAACTCAATGTGGATGATCAGCTGCTAAAATAAACCTGCACAATAAGTAATCCTGTTGTGCATGGTGCTGGGCAGATCACATAAAGGATATTATATTTACATACCTCACTGCATTCACACACTAGAAAGCATTTTGAAAAAGAAAACCTGAGAAGATGGGTCTTGAGCCTGTATTGTGTAGATGAGTTAAAGGATTGTAGAAGGCTCAGGTGTGGAGTGATTGGAATAATGTCAGGGAATGGGTGAGTGATACAACATCTGTTGCAATACATATGCTAAATCATAATTTTAAAGGAGGAATTAGTGGTTAGTATACCTTTAATGGAAAGAAATGGAATCCATGCTTAGAAGTAGAAAGGCCACATACTGTTCAATGTAAGGAAGTTCTTTTTTTTTTTCACATCTTTATTGGAGTATAAATGCTTTACAGTGTTGTGTTAGTTTCTGCTGTACAACAAAGTGTCTTTCTAACAGTTTGAAATAAGACAGAGCTAATGGGGCATGGAATATTAGTGTAGACATATGTGGCATTATTCTTAGTAGGTAACACTGTTATTAATATTTTGTATACAATAATTCTAACAACGGGATGTCCCACTACCTTCAGAAGGACCTGCATATGGTGGTGTTTGTTCCCCTGGTATGGGGATACATTAATGGTGAAATATCTACACTATTTATATTGCTGATTAATTAGAAAATATTTGTTAAGCCCCAAGAATCTTGAAGTGTTTGATGGCTGAGGAATTATGGATTTCTCAAAAACAAGCAAACAAACAAAAAAAGAAACGAGACAAATCTAAGTTCAGGTGTGGAGGCCCTTGCCTTGTTTGCTTTTTTCCCCAGAAGGAACTTGACCAGGGATTGTGTCATATTATTAAATTAAAGCAGATGGAATCAGACCCATAAGACGAGCAGGCTAGAAAAAGGAATGATGCTGCCAAGGTTTTAGATTTTGGTAAAATCTAAAGAGAGAGGGAAGGTTTTTATCCTCTTTTGAAAATCAGATAAAAGGTATTGAATTAAATACACACATATATGCAGACACAGGCTTTCACACTCAATTTCAGGGAAGCAAGAACTCCTTCCTGAATTACTCCAGATTAATTAGGAGAAGAGACAGGTTTTCAGAAAGAGAAAATAATCAGTTCAGTTAGGTAAATAGTATTGGTATTCAGGATCCAGGTATATTCAGTAATGTACCATAAATTTGTGATCAAATAAAGAAGTTTGTGATTTTTGTTAATGTTATGTGGCTTCGTAGGGATGGGAGCAGAGGAAATTCCAGGAAGCGCACCAGGTTTGGAGATTAGTAATGAGGATATGTCAGAACATTGGATTGTGGAAAGAATTGAGGATGTTTGGACAGGTAGACTTGATTAGCCATATACGGAGTCGTGAGCCATTGGGTTCGGGTTGGGATAGAAGGAGTGAAGTCTGAAAACCTTCAAGTCATCTTCTCTGAAAAAGAGAACATCTGTGGATTTCTGAGCAGGATTTCCTAATATCTAATAGCTTTATTCAATCCTTGGAACATAAAGCATTCTTATCAGTATGTATATGTATATCATATGTATGTGTGTATTATACGTACATGTGCATTTGTGTGTATATGTGCGTGTATATGATGAAAACATAAAACAGCCCTCAAGAATTTCCCAGGAGTTGTCAGAGGTCCCTGTCCCTTAAAAACTCCATTTTCCCTCCTTGTCTAATAAGCATTCAGTTCAGCGTGAGTCCTGAATTATTCATGGAAACATAAGGGCTGTATTTGTCTGTATACATTTATCTGACTTTCTATTTCTATCATCTATGCCCTATTCCCTGGCCCTGCTTTGTTTCCCTCTTTTTTGGCTTTTTTTTTTTTTTTTCTGTAGCTTTGGAAAAGAAACATTAGAATAAGCTATTCTATTGCTTTCTTCTCTCCTTTAACATATGGCATTTGCTTAACCTCTTAGAGAGTTGTGATTTCCTGGCCCTGGAGTTCTGATGCCAAAGATGATGAGAAGGTTGATCTAGTGCTCCAAGACTGCACAGCAAAGAACAAACATTGTGTCATGCTGGCATTGACAAGGTGACAGAGGGCTGACACTTGCCTCACATGTTGGCACCTCCCAATTCTACAATCCAGTTTACTTTTGCTCTAGGAGTAGCTTTGTTGCTTACTGTTTCGGGGTCTGGGAATAATTGTGGTAGATTCTAAAAATCATAGCGAAGTGTGTGTATGTGTGTGTGTGTGTGTGTGTGTGTGTGTGTGTGTTCAAGAAGGTCTCCCTCTCTTCCTGTCAAGACTGCAGCTGTCAAGCACTCTTTCAAGGTGTTGCTGAGAATCAGCATGCAGGGCTGTAAGCTGCCTGCCACGTAGATGTGGCACCTTGCATACATGCTACCTTCACTCTCTGACTCGCCTGTGTGCTCAGTGCTTGCTTGTCTGTGAGAGGACAGGGCTATTGTGAAATACAACTTCTCTTTGAGATGCATTACTCCAAAAGGGAAAAGAACTACCCTTGCTGGAATGGCAGAGAGAAGGGTCTGCGTGTGCCCTCTGTCACTGTGGTTTAGATGTCTAAATCTTCTGGAGAGGATTGCTGCAGTGATGAGATAAAAGCAGCTGCCTTTCCAAGTGCTGTCCATTTGCACTGATATTTACATTCTTTGCCAAAGTGACATCATTACCATTTGCTTAGTATTTGTACCACAGGGATGTGTTTTACATAATTTAAGACTTGGAAGTGATGGTAATGTATTTCAGAGGGGTAGCAGAGGCCACAGGGTGGTGAGTCTCATCCCTTTCCTCCTCAGAGACCCCAGTGCATAAATGAGTCCGTAGTCCGTATCCCTAAATCACATTAACAGTACCACTTACTGGGTGCCAGCATGTCTGGCACGGGACTGGATTATGACTCTATATGCTATTGTTTAACCCCCATGAAAACATTATGAGGGTAGATATTATCATCCCCATTATACAGTAAGGAAACTGAGGGCTAGAAGTTTTAGCTTGCATGCGTCTCAGTTCAGGGACATCTGACTCCAAGGGCTTTACCCTCATGCTAAGCCACAGTATCTTTCATCTTACAGACTGTTTGTTCTTTCAGATTTAAGAAACAGAAAACCTTTTGTATTTTCTCAGGAAGTAACAATTGGAGTAAAAAGAAAAAAATATTAGGGGACTCTGACCTTGGTCCATTTCTTTATCTTTCATTCCCATCCTTACTCCAGATGCCCAGAAACTCCTCTTTGAAATGAGTATAAAAGAGCCTTGTTTGCCTTGAGATAAAGCTATATGGCAGTGTTAGAAGCCAGATTATACAGCTCTGCCAGATGGCACTTATTACTTGATTGTGTGTCTTCTTTGTTTCATCCATGGGCAGAGATTTTAAAAAGAAAGAAAAAAATTGTTTTTAATGCCCCACATAGGTGTAACGCTTTAAGCATGAGATCCAACCAGATCCTCTCTGCGATTGTACCTTCTCCTGAGGCCCCGCTCTCTTATCCCCACACCCTTTCATCATCATGAAAATGTGGGACCCCTTTTTCAAAAAGCACCAAAAAATGTTCAGTCTCTAATCTTGAGATGGATAATTAGAAGCAGTTTCGCCCTTGCTTTCCCTCCCTTTCTCCCTCTTCCTCCCTTTCTTTCTTCCTCCTCCCCTCTCTCCCTCCTTGCCTGCCTTCCTTCCTTCTTTCCTTCCTCACTCCCTCTCTCTTTCCCTACTCTTCCCTCTCCTTCATTCCTTCCTTCCTCTTTATTCCTACACCCCATGTCCCAGAGTGACAGCTCAAGGGAAGTAGGCATTATAAACTAAAAAGTCTTTTCCTTGATGCCACTCCAAGGGCTCTTTATGTTTAGAGGGTATAACACTGCTTTTGCAACTTCCCCAGCAGTGCTGTAGTTTGGAAGAATCTATTACTCTGCTTGAAACTCCTTGGCATAGACTCATACATAGATTTTCATCTTTTTCTTATAACACCATATAGATTCTTAATTCAAGGATTGGAAATTTAGGACCTGTCCCCACAGGGTATTATATACATGGCCATTGGATATTTTCATCTTGAAAACATCCACAGCAATGGCTGGTGGCAGCCAGGGGAAGCCCCACTTTGATGAGTACTTTTCCACACCAGCACATGCATCCAGACTCCCAGGACTCTGCTTGTCCAGTTTCCTCCACCTGCACTGCTCTTTGTGCATCTAAGATCCAAATTCCACCTTCCCTCTCAGCCCAGTTCCAATGTCATCCCTGTCCCATGAAGTCTTCTCTACTCTGTCCCAGTTGAAACCCATTGATTCCCATAGCACTTTATCCTGTACCTCTTCTTATATTAATCCCATGTACCCTATATTATTATATTGTTTGAACATGCCTGTGGTCCGCATTAGATTATATATGCTTGAGGGCAGAGGCCTTCTGATTAATTTGTTTGGATGCCACAGACTCTAGTACAGCACCATGGTTTCCTAAATGATGAGTTCATGGATGCCCAGGTAAGAAAAGCCTTTACTTACAATGGCTTTATGTTTTTCTAAGAACAGTGGCACAGTTTGTTTTCTCTTCATATCTTTCCCTTATTTATTGTTGCTTTTCTTGAATGGCTTATAAGTTAGTGGCAGAAATAATCAAAAAAGATAAGTAATTAAAAGTCTTTTATTACATTTAGAAACAACAGTGGCTGTTGCAAAGACGAACATGCTTAATTCTCAAATGAAATGTACAAATATAACTTCTAAGAGGAGTTACTTTAGTACCAGTGGTGAATGTAAGAAGATTTTGAGGGGTAGCTGATATTTTGGTGGGGACCTGAAGAAAAGCTGTGTTCTAATGAGCAGACATGAGGCGGGAAAGCCTACTGTGCAGGTGACCACATTAGGACCAGTGACAAGACATTTTCAGTAAAGAGACTAAATTTCAGGACTGGTTGCTTAATTTGCAGACGCTGTGCAAAATGAAAATGTGGTTCCTTATACAAAAAGCAACAACAAAGTGCCATTAAATGTACTAACATATAAAGCTTTTTCCTTCCTTCCACGGCCTCACTCTTTCAGGTTGTCACAGTGTTGTATATTTGCTATTTAATGTCATCCTAAGTAAAGAAAATTTTAAATTTTGAATTATGAGCATGAATTTTGCCATCCATCTTTATATTGTACAATGCCAGTTTTAAATGCAAACACAGGAACTTTTAACTCATGCAGAATTACTGAAATAGGAAACATTTCCTATTTCATAACTCATGCAGTGCATATTTATCTTGTTCTTACCAGAAAAGTGGAAACCCTGCACAGGCTAACTCAACTCTTTTAACCTCTTGATATACACATTCTATGAACACTCTCTGCCTTTGGCTTGCTAATGAGTAAGAAAGAACTGCAAAGAAAAGAAACTATGGGCTGCTTATTTTTCCCTTTCCCTCTTTGTCATCATTTTCACATTCGGTGCTTGGCAAATTCATGGACGTAATGCGAGTAAGGAAGGATATGATAGAATTCCTTGGTAATTTGTGTGTCTTAGAATGCTACTATTTTCTTTATGTGTTTGAAGCAAGTTTTGCTTCCAAGTAAAAACGTGGCCTCTGAGGACTGTCGGCGGTAGAGGTTACACACTTACTTGTACTCAGTTTGAATCTCCTTAACCTTGCATTGTGCATCGCAGGTCTGCCTACCAGAATCCTGTTCTTAGTGGACATTGCAAATGCTATATGAAAATAGAGTGGCAGGAAACAGTGGGTGTGCATATTGTGTCTTTCCTTGCTCTTGCACATGCTTAAATGTCTCATTAGGCTTCATTTTAAAAACACACATTCAGGGCTTCCCTGGTGGCGCAGTGGTTGAGAGTCCGCCTGCCGATGCAGGGGACGCGGGTTCGTGCCCCGGTCCGGGAAGATCCCACATGCCGCGGAGCGGCCGGGCCCGTGAGCCGTGGCCGCTGAGCCTGCGCGTCCGGAGCCTGTGCTCCGCAACGGGAGAGGCCACAATAGTGAGAGGCCCGCGTACTGCAAAAAAAACCAAAACCCAAAAAACAACAACAACACACATTCAAAAGATGCAGACATAGAGCATGGACTTGAGGACACAGGGAGGGGGAAGGGTAAGCAGGGACGAAGTGAGAGAGTGGCATGGACATATATACACTACCAAATGTAAAATAGATAGCTAGTGGGAAGCAGCCGCATAGCACAGGGAGATCAGCTTGGGGCTTTGTGACCACCTAGAGGGGTGGGATAGGGAGCGTGGGAGGGAGACACAAGAGGGAGGAGATATGGGGATTCACTTTGTTATAGAGCAGAAACTAATGCACAGTTGTAAAGCAATTATACTCCAATATAGATGTTAAAAAAAAACAGTTAAAAAAAAATCAAGGGATTACAATTAATCCTCTAAAGTACACATGTATGTTATTGTTAAAAATAAAATAAAATTACTTTTAATGCTAAAAAAGAACACACATTCAAAGACAAAGTTATTAAGGATTCAGGATGGGAACAGGAGAATGTCAAACTAAGTGCAGATTATGGGAGGCCCTGTGATACTGTAGTTTAGGTAGCAAACCCACAAAGCCAGCCCTGGGCTTTGACAGCCATATAGCCTCTGTCTCTACTATTGAGCTGTTGTAACATGAAGCAGCCATAAGTAATATGTAAACAAATAGGTGTGGCTGTGTTCCAATAAAACTTTATTTACCAAAACAGTTGGTGGCCAGGATTTGGCTGTGGGCCATGGTTTGCTGATCCCTACTTAGGTACTAAGAACATGGAGGTAAGAAAGTATGAGATCTCTCTGAGAACTGCTTACTCAGTGGGAGGTAAATCTGGGAAGATCAGAGGAAGCTTAATTCTGAAGGGTCAGGTTAAATCCTTTGAATGTTGTCCTCTAGGTAATAGAGAGTGATTGATGGTTTTAAACATTGAATTAGTGTGATCAAAGGAGACTTAATAGTCTTAATATGGAGATGTTGTGTCAGAAAGACAGGAAGGGGTGAATTTGGCAGTGTAGAGCGTAGCAAGGCAGCTATTGTGAGAGTCCAGGCATGAGATGGTAGGAGCTTGGCATGGTCACAAAGGAGCTGCAGTGGTGGAAGGATATGGCTTGAGAGGAATTTCTAAGTGAAGAGTCACCAGGATGTGGTGAGTGAGTCAAAGTGAGAGCTGAGAGAAGAAAAAAAGGAAGAAATCACCAAGGTTTTACACCTGGAAGGCTGCAAAATGGATGCTTCATTCATTCCGGGGACCTGTATTATGTGTACCTCTTGTTTGCTGAAATGACCGTAAACAGAGGTGGCTGGCAGGCTGCTGATTTTAGGTGGCTACTGAAGTTTGGGCTGTTTATGAATTGGTGTTGAGTTGCTGGGTGTACCTGATGCTAGTGGGGCGTTCAAGATGTGGCGCTGGCATTGATGAAAGATGTAAGGGGCAGTAAGTGTGTGGCCCATCCTCACAGAAAGGAGAGCTGAACCAGTAACAGCAGATGTGACCTCCAGAGGGGAAAGTGTAGAGGGGAGGAGAAGGAAAGAGGCTCAGTACCTTAGCGACTTACGTACCTTGAGGTAGCCCTGTTTTTCAAATTAAGTTGCTAACTTACCTTCCTGCTCAATCTTTTCCAGAAAGATTAAGAAACCCATGCTTGGTCGCTAAGCTAGAGTGAAATGAAACCAGTATAATGTGAAATAAATCTCATTCATAGTGTAAATCCCCCTTCATCTTCAGATGAATCACATGCAGAAGCAATTTAGTGGCTCAGGTAATGATTCCTTTAGAGAATTAAATTTCATTTTTGGCTAAACAAGTTTGGTATTCTGGTCTTTTCCCAAAAACACACGCTCAGTTTTACCCCAACTGGTGTGGCTGGCTGATTGTTCTTCTTAAAGATGCATTTTAGGAATGACGAGGACAGCATCACAGATATTAAGATATCATAGATATTTGTGAATGTCACAGATACGGAAAGCCTTATAATGTGTTTCCTGTAGAAGCGTAGAATGCTGTGTATTAAGCTGCATATTAGCAAATATTTTGTGTACATGGGGAAATGTACATGCGATTTCTTTGTATCATTCTGGTCTGTAAATGTGCATTGAGGATGCACTGAACCATGGCCCCATGTGTGCGCACAGAGTATATGGGTTGTTTGTATTCCCAGCCTCTCCATAGACTTGCCTAGACACAGGACCATCTGGCCCATGCTCTGCAGTTTAGTTCCCTTGCTTGGCTGCAATTTGCCTATAGAATAGCAGCGAACTGCTGTTCTGCTGGCTACTATTATACTGAGAAAATTTCTAGCAAACTGGATCAGCCAAATATGAAAGATCTATCTTAAACTTTCTATGGTCACTATTACACCCAATGCTCTCAGATTTTGATTTCAAAAATGGTATCAGTGTTTTCTTTATAGGCAACCCTGAGTCTGGAAAACCCATGGCAATTTTCAGGACAGTCACCTTTAATTTCCCACCACCCTTAACGATTTAGGATGTGCTAAAAGTATGATTTCAGTGCATTTTGCAAGAATGATTTTTACACTATCAAAGTACTGGTCTTATCTCTCATCTTGTCTCATTCTCTATCAAGGCACATCAAAGAACGTGTGCCCCTTTGCCTAAGGTATAAAAACACTCCCTCACATTCTGTTTTTAAAGGCTTTTGCTTTGTGTGTGCATGTGTGTGTGTGTGAAAGTACTGCACAGTTGAGTTGTTTTGTTATTGTCATCGTTGAGACATTTTGACGGCATTTGATTCAGGCGGATACTTGTCCTCTTTTCCATTCCCAGCTAAGGAGATGTGCTGGTTAGATGGGACAGCATGGGTGTATTTTATACCGACACATGGTTTCAGTTTTGCTACTTATCTGCATGGCTGCCTTCAACGATGTTTACTCCACATGGGTGGGCACATGTTAACGATACAAGAATCACCAGATCTTGGAATTACGCTGCTGAAGGAGACCTTAATTCCAGTGCTCATTGTTGCTTTGCCTCTTCTATAATGGAAGGGTTTTAACTGGTTTGCTTGTCCTTGATTTTAGTTTTCTCTGTAGTCTTGGTCATACCAGATTTCTACTTCGAAATTGACATGGACTTTGACTTACCAGCCTCATTTCCTGTCGCTCACCAGTCTGCATCAGTGGCTCCAGTCCACACCCGGCTCTTCCAGGCCCCTTAGCATGCTCTGCACCATCCGGCTTCCATATCTTTGTATATGCAGTTTCCTTCTCTGAGAGTGTCTTGTGAACTTCTCCTCCTTCAAGACCAGGCTCCAGTGGCATCTCCCTTAAAAATGAGCTGATTGATCTATTGTTTTATTGATTCTCTCATTCAGAAACATTACTTGAATGCCTGTTATGTTTGGGGAGACTTTCTCTAGACTCAAGCATTCCTTCCTCTGTGTTTTCTCACCACTTGCTATCCACCATCATTACTAATCCATGCTGGGTTCTAAGCATTTGGCTTCTTCCCTTCATAGACTCTGAGGTGCTTGTGAGTACAGAGTTGACTTCTTATTGGTTTCTGTGTTCACAGCATCCAGCCTAGTGTCTGGCACAAGTAGGGGTCCACTAAATGTTTGCTGACTGGAAGAATGATTTGTTTTGCCAGGAGACCTTCTTGGGAGGTACTAAGTGGGGCACCTTCCTTACGTACATAATGACCAGCCTTTTCTCTGTTCTCTAACATTGCATATTCCAAAGTAGATAAACTAGAGTTTTATCCTTACCAGCCGTCTTTCTCTCATCCCCATTCTACTTTCCCAGCACTCCCGTGTGCCCTCCTGCTGTGTGCAAAGCTCCAGTCCTAGGAAAATACCATGCGTGCTTTCATTCTAAAGAGGAGCAATTGAAAGCATTTCTCTGGTAATTTAAGCACACAGCAGCTACCTTTGCAAAAGCTTGGTTGCTAAATTATCCCCTTGGCTACTCACTTTTTGCAGTAGGGGAAAGAAAAGGTACTAAGTGGGGCACCTTCCTTACGTACATAATGACCAGCCTTTTCTCTGTTCTCTAACATTGCATATTCCAAAGTAGATAAACTAGAGTTTTATCCTTACCTGCCGTCTTTCTCTCATCCCCATTCTACTTTCCCAGCACTCCCGTGTGCCCTCCTGCTGTGTGCAAAGCTCCAGTCCTAGGAAAATACCATGCGTGCTTTCATTCTAAAGAGGAGCAATTGAAAGCATTTCTCTGGTAATTTAAGCACACAGCAGCTACCTTTGCAAAAGCTTGGTTGCTAAATTATCCCCTTGGCTACTCACTTTTTGCAGTAGGGGAAAAGAAAAAAAAAAAAAACACAACAACACTGGTGGGGAAAAGAGACTCTAGCAAGAAAAGAGACTGTTTTCTTTGGGTTTAGCCTTATTCCTCACCTTCTCTCCGTTCAGCAACTGTAGGGCTCCTGGTGTGGTATGTTCTGCTACTTTTCCTTTTAATGTTTTAAATGACACAAATGCCTGTCATAAACCACCTTCTTAATTACGCAAACGTTGAGCAGAATGGTTAGTTAGCAATGGTATTGCAATTACTGCACTTTTCAGGTAAGCTGCTGTTTTATGTGACACTGTTTTCTAAATTGCTGATGAAGATGATGTCGTGGGTGGGGTCCTTCTCCCCATCGTTGGAGAGAGGCCTCAGCGGCTGGGAGAATGAGTCCTCAGGCAGTAGTTGATGGCCTGATAGGAATTAAGAAGGGGAGCCAAGGAGGGGGTGGAAGAGAGAGGCCCATTCATTTCCTTCTTCTGGTAAATAAGGCCCTTTGGTCTTTACCAGCTTTCTCCTCTGTCCACTCCTGATGCTGAAATTGTTAGACATCCACAGTGGCTTAGAAAAAGTCTCAATCTTAGCTGGATCTAATATTCTGATGCTTCCAGGCATCTTCAGATGTCCTTTAGTTTAAAAGCTGGCAAGGAAATTTAACAGCTGTGAGGATTTGAATTAATCTCTCCAACTTGCTGTGTCTCTTTCTCTTTTTTAACCATATGTGAATAACGCTGTGTGCCCATCTTGGGCCCCGAGAGGCTGTGCTTCTAGGATTGTTTTAGGTACTAAATGAGAAAAAAAAATGCAAACTTGAAAGCAACATGTTATTGTAAAATAGTACATTCATTCATTCATAGATTTTTTTTATTGAATGCCTACTGTGTCCTAGGTACAGTGTAAAGCCCAGGGGATGGGACAGGAAGCAACACAAGGTCCTTGCCTTAACAGAAATGACATTCTAGTCAGGGATACTGACATTAAACAGATTAGAGAATAAGTGTATACTTTCAAGTGGTGATGAGCGCTATGAAGAAAAATAAAGTAAGATGAGGGAATCGTGAAGGGATGCTATTTTGGATGGAATGATCAGAGAAGGCTTCTCTTTGGAAGTGATATTGAAACAGATGTCTGATGAAGGGAGACAACAAGCCATAAGAATATCCAGAAAGAACATTCCAAGCAAAGGAATAGCAGGTGTAATCACCCTGAAACAGGAATGCAGTTGGCTTATATGAGGAACAGCAAGGAGGCTGGTGGCTATAATACAGTGAGTTAGCAGTACAGGGGGTAAAATGAGGCCTGAGAGATAACGACAGCCAAACTGTGCATGAAAGGTCTTCGGATTTCGTATAATCTTATTTACGGAGTTTAAAAAGACTCATCCTGGCAGCTAGGTGCCAAGTACACTATAAAGAGACAAAGTGGAAGAAAGGCCACACTGAGGAGGCTACCGCAGGAATCCAGCAAAAGTTACTATTTTAGGGTGGTGAATAATCAAGTGTTAGGACATTGTTTGCATGTTCTCTGCCTTCACCAGTGTTTGCTTCATGAATTAGCAGAGTTTGAAGCTGTGATTTGGACCTAATAGGGAATTGTTACTTACTTTGAAATTGATAGATGAAATACTAATTTTCTTAATTTTTTTGGTAAACTGATATAAAATATTGAAAGAGGATTGGTCTTAATTTACATCTGTTTATATATTAGACATTTGATTGGAGAGAAGGCTGTGTGGCCCTAGAGCCAAATGCAGACGGTCCCCAACTTAACGGTTCAATTAGGATTTTTTGACTCTAAGATGCTGTTATAGCAATACGCATTCAGTAGGAACCATACTTCGAATTTTGATCTTTTCCCGAACTAGTGCTACACAGTATGATCCTCTCTGCTGATGCTGGGCAGTGGCAGCCGTGGCTCCCAGTCAACCACACGATCATGTGGTTCAACAACCGATACCCTTCCAACCATTCTGGGCCTATACCACTGTTATATTTCTCACGTTCAATACAGTAGTCAATATGTCACATGAGGTATTCAGTGTTTTATCATATAATAGGCTTTGTGTCAGATTATTTGCCCAACTGTAGGTTAATGTAAGTGCTCTGGGAATGTTTAAGGTAGGTTGGCTAAGCTATGATGTTTGGTAGGTTAGGTGAATTAAATGCATTTTTTTGACTTGGGATATTTTCAACTTAGAATGGGTTTATTGGGACTCAATCCCGTCATAAGTAGGAAGATCTGTAAATACTACCAGCTCTGCTCACCAGATTGCAATTGAGAGTCAAGGTTTCCTCCAAGTCTCCCAGGGTCTCCCTTCCCTGTCCTTCCCTAGCCGGGAGGCAGAAAGCTAAGCAGTGGAACATGAGTGCTCTTCTAATTGCTGTAGAGAAATGTACTGTTTCTCTGTCAAAATGTTGATTGCAGCTACAGGGGATGTGCTCTTGTGTTACAGTCTAAAGGGTTTTTATTTTAAAGAAAAGGGATTTGTTGGCATGGTGGCGTGTGTGTGATCACGCGGATAAGCTTGCACTGGGTGACTGTTTTACTTTGCTTTTTTTCTCCCATTAAAGGAAGCAATTGTGGAGGTAAATGACATGACGGTTGACTTGTTTTCTTCTTCACAGTAGGTGCAGCAGAAAATGCTGAAGTTATGTTTGCCCTGTGTTTTCTCCCTACTTCATTTCCGTGTGATCACATCCCTCTTTTAATAGGCATTTTGAGAGAAAGTTTATGCCATATTTTACACTCCTTCTATTAAGTGAGGGATGTGCAAGAGGAGAGGGAAGACACATATATGTGTGTGTATTTGATATACATAGATATATATTTGCTTCTCCCTCTGAAGCTAAAAGGAAATATGGATTATTAAACTCATGAACTATGGTAGGCAATGTTAAGGACTTGAGGATGGGGAGATATCTATATATCTCTCCACTATTTGATTATGTAACTCCCCCAGACGCTCTTCTGCATTTAGTGAAGATCGGTCCTACCATGTCCAGGAACCCCCTGTATGCCGCCTGTAATATCGCCTTACATCCCAACCTGTTCCCACTTATCTGTCACTTAGCATGGGTTACCTTATAATGCTATTTATCCTTTCTTTGCATTTGTCATTTCTAGCCAACTGGGTCACCAGCTTCTTTAGGCCTCCTAATATGCCCCAGATCTGCATCAGTTCAGGCCCTTTGGTTGTAAACAACAGAAGCTGGATTAGACTACCTTCAGTAGGTTAGAAATTTATAGAAAGGCTTTTGGGTAACTCACAGAACCAAAGCAAAGACTGAAAGAAGAGGTTTCCAAAAAGAATCGGGGAATCTTGGGAGGTCTAGGTATTAGGAAATAGTAAGTTTTCCAGGCTGCTGCCGCTAGAATGCAGAGACTCCAGTTATTTTCCCACCATTCTTTCAAAAGT
The DNA here is from genome assembly GCF_002837175.3 of Physeter macrocephalus. Lineage (NCBI taxonomy): Eukaryota > Metazoa > Chordata > Mammalia > Artiodactyla > Physeteridae > Physeter > Physeter macrocephalus. The sequence goes on from NC_041224.1 coordinate 159,145,666, forward strand.
CTGCTGAAACCTCAAAGGTGTCAGGTCATGTGCTCTCCCTTAGGGAAGTAGAAATAAGTCACCTTTCTGATAGTCGTATGAGTCTATGGACAATGAGAAGGAGATATAATTACCCAAAATAAAACCAGGACACTGGGTGACCCTAACCAGCTCTCAACTAAAATATCAACTCCACTTTGATGTCCATTGTTAGAACCCTCTATAGGTCTGGTGACGGTGATGGTGATGGTGATGATACGGAGAAGAAAGGGTTATAAGTATTTCTGTTCTTTTGAGGAAATAATCACAAAATGTCCTTGCATTCAGAATGTCAAACAAATAGTGTGGTCTGTCAACATCTTAAGTTAATATAGACTAGCCATCCTTTCTTTTTGGATTTAGCCTTCAGCAATGTTTTCGCAAAGGCTACAGTAATAAAAAGTATAATGCTCTATAAAGCAGGTGCTGTATTCACTGAATAAGATTGCATGCACTGGAAACAAGGATGCCTAATTGAATCACCTGTGCTATGTCCCTTTCCGCCCTGGAGGCATAATTGAAGCACTACCTTAGTTGTCAGTTTTGTGATTTCCATCCCCGTATTCTCACAGTGTAGTAGCTGGATTATGAACAATGCCAGGGTCAGATCGGTGAAGAAACCGGTATCTTATATATTTCCCTATTGATATAATACATCCTGATCACAAATATTCATCCATCACTTTCTCCCCATCACTACAGTTTTCTTTTCTTTTTTCTTGTGACATGGGCCACTTACTTTAAATTCCTTGGGAAAATATACTGCCATTAATAATGCTTCACCTATTTTGTAAAAAAAAAAAAAAAAAAAAAGGCAGGCTAAAGAAGATGTGTTTCTTCCAATTCTGTCATAAAATTTCTGTTCTCCAGATTTAAATTTCCTGAGCTTAAGCTGCCCCTATAGTTAGAGGAAACATTATTTTAAGAACAATTTAAATTGGACCTCATTGTGAAACTGGCTACTGAATCTGAGTCAGGACCTTCTGGAGGGAGGTAATTAAATATTCTTCTTTGATCCTATTTTAAATGTGTTGAATGAAAGGAGTTAATTATACAGCAGAGAACATGGCAGACTTCTGACTAATAATGAGCTCTATGTTTAATATCTTCATCTTTGTTAAAATCATTAAATTTGTTGGAACCAATCAGGTGGCTTGAAGTGAATGTAGACTCATAACTAACCAAGCACAAATGGAAGTCCCTCACAGATGCAGGGGCTTGTATCTCTAATGATGACTTAAAGGATGCAGTATATTGCTTTGTTCTGTGCAGTACAGTCTGTTTCAGTTAGCCTTCTATTTTGATTGTAGGGAGAAAAGAAGAGTGAGTCTCATTGTTTCTAGAGAGTGCATCTGTTATAATGAACGATGTGTGCCTGAAAATTGTAAAAGAGGAGGTGATTTCTTTTCCTCAAAGCTTTACATGGTCGATCTCTTCAGAATCTGGTGCAATATGGAAATCTCTGTGCTGCTATGTCCCCACAAGATATCTATTAACTCTGCATCTTAGGATTCCCAGGAATGGCTGGAGGACCAAATGTGATCCTATAGAAAAGACGTATTGTAACACTCGACTGGTGAGGGATGGGCTCTGGAGTTCAAGTCGTCCAAACTTAATTACTGTTTTGTTCAGTGTCTTTAATTTTATAAACTAGATATTTAAGGTACTTCTCTTAAATTTCTCTTCCTTTCTGATTACTTCACAGAATAGCATGTGGCTTCGTTCTTGTTTATAGGACTCCCTGAGATCTGCCCTGTCCTTTCTATGTTGGAGTTTGTAAATTTGCCCTTCTAAGTACAAGATCAAAGAAACTTCCTTCTTCCATCCCATCCTTGATTCTCCAGGGGAGTCCTGTTACCTGGCTGTGGGGAGCGGTAACAATGCTTGGCTATGAGATCAATCACTCTAACTGATCTTCACACGTAGGAGCTGGGAGACTTTGAGGAGTAAGTAGGGTGGATTTAGCAAGTTCTCACATGGGCCCAGGCAGCCAGTGTGTGTGTGTGAAGGGGAGTAAAAGCTAGGACAGAATAGCAGGCATCACAGGGAAAGGAAAAGATAGGCCTGGATTGAAATCTCAGCTCTGACTCTTACCGGCTGTATAAACTTGGGCAATTTATGTGTCTTCTCTGAGCCCATTCTATAATCTTTCAAATGGTGATAAGGTAGTACTGCCTTGTGGTATTGCTGCAAGGATTCAATGAGATAATTCATGTAAAGGACATAGCCCAGTACTCAATTGTATTATGTCGTATTATTAGAAATGTGTTGGTTGAAGATTTTTTTTATTTAAGTAAATCCAGTTAAAATCTTTCATTTCTATTCATCTCAGTCTCCCAAGCACTATAATTTTCCTGAGTCTTACTGCCCATCCCAACTGGAGATCTAAGATAACTATCTTTTTTGTGATTGTTAGTTATTTGACATTTCTTCTCAAATTAAGGAAGAAAACGCTTATTTCTTAGTCACTGTTCAGAATGAGAATGTGAGACTAAGTATTTGTTTTGCAAAGCACAATGAAAGAGGGAAAAATGGTTTGGGCACACTGTGGGGAGATCCCTTTGAGAAAGAAAAATTCCGACCCGCTTTAAATATTTATTTATTTATTTATCTTTGGCTGTGTTGGGTCTTCGCTTCTGTGCCAGGGCTTTCTCTAGTTGCGGCAAGTGGGGGCCACTCTTCGTCGCGGTGCACGGGCCTCTCACTGTCGCGGCCTCTCTTGTTGCGGAGCACAGGCTCCAGACGCGCAGGCTCAGTAGTTGTGGCTCACGGGCCCGGTTGCTCCGCGGCATGTGGGATCTTCCCAGACCGGGCCTCTCACTGTCGCGGCCTCTCTTGTTGCGGCGCACAGGCTCCAGACGCGCAGGCTCAGTAGTTGTGGCTCACGGGCCCGGTTGCTCCGCGGCATGTGGGATCTTCCCAGACCAGGGCTCGAACCCGTGTCCCCTGCATCGGCAGGCAGATTCTCAACCACTGCGCCACCAGGGAAGCCCTCCTACCCGCTTTAGAGGGAGGAAATGAATGAGGTGTCAGCCTCTCTGCCGTGACCTCTGTCTGGGCTCACACACCACAGACTGTGATGATGTCCCACTGTAATGCAGTGGACCAAGGTCACATTCACAGTCACAGCCTTTCCCCATCCAGGCTACTTTTTTACCAAAGATGCAGTGAAAAATGTCAAGTCATTCAGAAAGTGTGACCTAGGAAAACAAGAAGAAATCACGTCTACTCAGCTAAAAATCCTCCCAGACTGGATAGAGTTATATTGCTCATATCTATGGAAATGTTGGATATTAACCATTGGTTCTCAAACTTGAATGTGCCTCAGAGTCTTCAGGGGGCTTATTAAGTCACAGATTGCTGTGACCCTACTCCAGAGTAGGCCTCAGGTGGAGACTGAGAATTTGCGTTTCTGACAAGGTCCCAGCTGATGCTGATGCTGCCGGCCCAGGGACCACACTTTGAGAAACACTGTCAGAGTGTCTTCGTATTCAAAATATGGTCCCCGGACCACCAACATCAACGTCTCCTGGAAGGTTGTTAGAAATGCAAAATCTCAGACCCAACATCAGATCTACTGAATTAGAATCTGCATCTTAACAAACTCCCTAGGTGATTTGTTTGCACATTGAAAGTTTGAGAAACACTCATCTCGTGGTTATAGGCAAAGCTTTGGAGAACTCAGAGTGTGAATAATTCAGACCTGGGTTCAAGTCTCGGTACTGCCATTCTCTAACCCTGTGACTTTGGAGGAAGCTTTTTTTTTTTTTTTTTTTTTAATTTCCAGCATCATCTGGAAAAATTGGGATGATCGTACTTATAAAGTTGTTGTGGAGATTAAGTGTGATGATATATGTAAAGTGTATATAATTAGTAGTGTTGTTAAATGACGTTCTCATTCCTTTTTATGTGTAATCTGTCCTGTGAAACCATTAAAAACAGCTGTTTGAAGGAGGTATTTGAAATTCTCTCTGAAGTGTTTTCATCTGTCCTATTTTGGAAGAAGCTGTTTCCACAGTATAGCTGGGTTGTCCTCTCTGTGTTATTTTGACTGTGAATCACAGCTGTGGTATGAAATGGATCAGGTTTGCCATATCCCAGCCTCCTGGTTTATCTCTGAATGTGTGTATGTTTAGGTGTGTGTGTGTGTGTGTGTGTGTGTGTGTGTGTTAGAGAGAGAGAGAGAGAGAGAGAGAGAAAGACAGACATACAGTTTTTTGGAGGTGAGGTGTGAGGGAAGAACCTAGGGTGTTTTCCTTCTTCCCTAATAATAGAGTATGGTATGTGTTTTTAAAGATAAAATTAGATTTGTAATATTTGACAACATCTGTTTGTACGTTCTAACCTCACTGAGGTGTTATGAAAATGAAGGTTAGGCCTGTTAATAAAGTGTTTTGAGAACACTGAAAGATGCTATATAAAATAGGGTATTTGACAATATTTAATTTTTAAAAGTATAGTCCTTAGTGATGTTTTCTTTATTCTCTGATCAACTACAATTCTAGTATGTTGGCAGTTGGAAGATACCTCAGCCCTCTCAATATCCTCATCAATTGATAAATAAGCCTGTTGCTTTTAGTATTTTATATTCTCAAAGCTCAGAAATTTCAAAGTTGTATTAGGTAAAAGAGAAATATAATGGATGCAGAGAAGATAGAATAAAATAATTGCGCTAATGCAATTTAAGAGGATTAATGGGACATTATTTTCTGGGTTACAATGTAGATCTCTGCACAAGTGACTGAGAGGTCTTTCGACCCTGGGTGTCGTTCAGCTTGTAGGGACTCTTTTCTGAATTTGTTGCCTCCTATACAATTGTTGGCTCCTAGGCCCTTTAGGACTGGTCATTATAGATGCGTGCCTTGCACTGTAACTACATTTTTAGCATTTACAGGTCGGGCAGTGGGGGTCTCCACTGCTCAAATAGCACCCAGGGTAGTCTCCATCAGCTGTAACAGGAAGTCACCAAGTTCTTAATGAGCATCTCCTGCTGGTCCTCTGGAACGAGGAGGGTAGGTGTGTGGGGAAGGCAAACTGTAAGACCTCATACTATAAATCCTGCTACTCAAGAGTGTGATCTGCAGGCCCTGGGAACTTGTTAGAATTGCAGAATTTCGGGCTCCACCTCAGACCCACTGAATCAGAATTTGCACTTTCATAAGATCTGCAGAGGATTCGTATGTGTGCCGAAGTTTGAGGAGCACTGTTTTCTGCAACAATTCTTAAATAGAGGGAAGTTGAACTGGCAAACACCTAAAACCATCTGAAGTTCAACTTCAGAGGATGAGGTGAGTTGTTGCCAGGATAGAAGGGGTTTCATAGTTGGTTATAACCACTCTGATAGCTGCAGGTCTAAAGAAATGTGTGAGTGTGAGGTCAGTTATCTACTCAGCAATCTGAAGGATGTGCTTTACAGTTAGTCCCATCTAAGGAAGTCTGATTAAGCTTTGTCAGCCTGTGGGACAGATCCAAGTAGACCCCAAGGATTAAAACAAAACAAACCAAAAAGGACAGTGCTGTAACAAAGTGTAAGGGAGAGGTAAGCTCAAAAATAAGATACGAGGTTGTTGAATAGAACAATAATGAAAAATCACATGCCGATATTAATGAGGCTTCACATTATTTGCAGCCTAGATTTAGAAGCTAGAGTCAAAAGGGTTTAGTTTAGAGTAGCACATATTCTTACTTAAGCTAAAGGGTAAATTTTGCCTCTGTCCCAGTAATCACATTAGTGGCATGTCTGGGAATGGGAGTACTGGTGGAAGTTGTGAGTGGGGAGCAGTTTCATCCCCCTGAGCACATTTTCCAGCAGTTTTTAAAACTGGAGCAAATCTGACTGAAAGTGTCTTAGTCAACAAAACCAAGTCACTGACGCTTGCAGCTGAAAAGAACCTTGAGCTCACTTCAGGTGAGACTTGATCCACAGAACAAAGATGTCACCCAAGGAGTTATTCCTTTCTCTTTTGCTCCTCTGCGTTTTCTGATACTGACTTTATACCAAGGTTGGATACTCATGCGGTTTTCAGATGGTGGTCAGCAACTCTAGAGCTACGTGCTTTCTCATTTGTCTCGAGTTGGAGAAAAAGACAATCTTTGTCCCGTCAATCTCAGGAAAACGTTTTTATTTATTTATTTATTTATTATTATTATTTTTTTTTTTGCGGTACGCGGGCCTTCCTCTGTTGTGGCCTCTCCCGCTGCGGAGCACAGGCTCCGGACGCGCAGGCTCAGCGGCCATGGCTCACGGGCCCAGCCGCTCCGCGGCATGTGG
>NC_041224.1:159152190-159154488 GCF_002837175.3 Physeter macrocephalus
GAACCCGGTTCCTCTGCATCGGCAGGCGGACGCGCAACCACTGCGCCACCAGGGAAGTCCCAGGAAAACGTTTTTAGATGCATTGAGATTGGACTGGCTTAGGTAACATGCACTGTCCTGAAAACATCACTTTTGCCAGTGCAATAGCTGATCTAGTTGGAGCATGTGCTCTGTCCCTGGAACTGGGGAAGCTTTCCTCCAACCTCATGGGCCCCCAAATGGAAATCAGGGAGATTAAATGTCCAGCTACCCAGCTTTCCCTGAGTGCCTGCTCCATTTGGTGCTTCATTCACAATATTTTCAAGACCTCATGTCAACACCATGAGGCAGGTATTGTTATCTCTATTCTACAGATGTAGGCTCTGAAGTCAAAAGCCCATAAATGAAATCTCTGGGATTGTGGCACTGGTCAGCTTATTGTGTAAGATTCCTGGTTAATGGAAAGTGTACCTAGTTGGGTACTGGGAAAGGGGTAAGTGGGAGAAGAGCTAGATTTATGCTTCCTTCAGTGAGCCTCTGCCCTTCTATGTGGTCACTATGACCCTTATATTTATGTGCTCAGTACCTGTTTTTGCCAAACCCTGTTTGTCTCTTGTTACATAGGAAAAGTAGAACCTTTCCCAACACCATTCAGTTCTCTTAATTTTTAAAAAATGTTGTCATGAATTGTTTATATGAAAGAACTAAAATAATAAATTAAAACATTTTTTTCGTTATTTGATTTTTACATTAAACTCTATGCCATGAACACAGATCTGAAGCCAGTGAAAACAATCATACATTGACTTTCCTGTTGCTAAATTAATCAAGTTCTTTAGATATGGTAAAAATAAGAAACATATTCAGATTGGAAAAATAAGCTGTGATTCAAAAACCTCTGGAAATTTCTCCTTTGAAACTGAAATATCCCCCTTAATAAAGAGTTTGACAGTAGAACTTTTTGTAACACAAAGTGTATCAGGGAAATCTTTGACAAAATAGTTGAAAGAAACTTAGAGAACACGTAAGTCACCTCAGTTCCAGAATTCAACCTGGGCTAAGACTTTCATAGTTCAGAGGGAAATATCATGGAGACATGTATTGTAGAGGAAGGAAACCATTTGATTATACCTTATTCTGAATATAATCTCCATACAATAGATTCTCATGGGCTTCATCCAATATGTTTTTCACAATTTAAAGTCCTCTGCTCACCAAAAAGACAAGAAAACATTTCCAATTTAAGTGTGTTTGTTGTTTTTATTAAATTACTGTGTTTGACGAGTATTTGCAGTTTCTGACTACCCAAAGTACTATTGGTAAAAATTTTTGCCTGATGGTCTCTGTGGCACTTAATGAAAGGAAAAGGCCAAACATTAAAAGCAAATTTGTGTAGTTTGTAGTTTGCTTGGTAGAGATTGAACGCCCTTTCATGTTTCAAATATTTCTAGAAAATATTCCGATTCAAATGGTAAATAAGGAAATGCATCCCCATTTTGACAGTAAGAGAGTACACACTGCTTAAATTACTAGTCTTAGGAGAATAAGGGAAAATATTGGTATTTGTTCCATACCAACTCTGTCCTCAGCACCAGGTTGTGTAATATGGGGTCACAAGAAACCTGTGATATCGCTCCTATCTTCAGGGCACTTATGCTAAGGTTTTAAGAAAAGACAGACTAGTAGGACTTTGATTTTTAATATTATCCATCAGCAAGATTTGTCTGTTCTGCCTTCAAAATAAATCTCAAATTTGACAACTGCTCACTTGATTCTGCCTCTATCAACCCAGTGTAAGCCATACCATTTCTTACACAGACAACAACTATACCCCCTAACTGATCTCCCTGCTTCCATTCCTTGGCTCACAACAATTTATTCTTCATGTGGATGGAAACACAGCCAGAATTATCTTTAAAATATAAAGCACATCATAAAACCCTTCCTTTGCCACCACCACAAAGTCCAGTGAGGTCCAAATGCACTTAAAGTAAAAATGCAAATTCCTTCTTACTGCCTGGAAGTCTTTACATAATCTTCGAGCTGCCCAAATCTCAGATCTCATGTACTCCCACCCTGCTCTTTGGAATCAATACCCTCTGACCACTTAACCTTCCTGTTCTTTTTTTGTTTTTTTAACATCTTTATTAGAGTATAATTGCTTTACAAGGGTGTGTTAGTTTCTGCTTTATAACAGTGAATCAGTAATACATATACATATGTCCCCATATCTCTTCCCTCTTGCGTCTCCCTCCCTCCCTCCCACCCTCCCTATCCCACCCCTCTAGGTGGTCACAAAGCACCAAGCTGATCTCCCTG
>NC_041224.1:159154498-159155021 GCF_002837175.3 Physeter macrocephalus
AGTAGCTATCTATTTTACGTTTGGTAGTGTATATATGTCCATGACACTCTCTCACTTTGTCACAGCTTACCCTTCCCCCTTCCCATATCCTCAAGTCCATTCTCTAGTAGGTCTGTGTCTTTATTCCTGTCTTGCCCCTAGGTTCTTCATGACCTTCTTTTTTTCTTAGATTCCATATATATGTGTTAGCATATGATATTTGTTTTTCTCTTTCTGACTTACTTCACTCTGTATGACAGACTCTAGGTCCATCCACCTCACTACAAATGATTCAATTGCGTTTCTTTTTATGTGCCACATCTTCTTTATCCCTTCATCTGTTGATGGACACTTAGGTTGCTGCTATGTCCTGGCTATTGTAAATAGAGCATTTTGGTACATGACGCTTTTTTTTTTTTTTTTAACATCTTTATTGGAGTATAACTGTTTTACAAAAGTGTGTTAGTTTCTCCTTTACAACAAAGTGAATCAGTTATACATTTACATATGTTCCCATATCTCTTCCCTCTTGCGTCTCCCTCCC
>NC_041224.1:159155573-159156062 GCF_002837175.3 Physeter macrocephalus
TCAGGGTATATGCCCAGTAGTGGGATTGCTGGGTCGTATGGTAGTTCTATTTGTAGTTTTTTAAGGAACCTCCATACTGTTCTCCATAGTGGCTGTGTGAATTTACATTCCCACCAACAGTGCAAGAGGGTTCCCTTTTCTCCACACCCTCTCCAGCATTTATTGTTTATAGATTTTTTGATGATGGCCATTCTGACTGGTGTGAGGTGATACCTCATTGTAGTCTTGATTTTCATTTCTCTAATAATTAGTGATGTTGAGCATCCTTTCATGTGCTTGTTGGCAATCTGTATATATTCTTTGGAGAAACGTCTATTTAGGTCTTCTTCCCATTTTTGTGTTCGGTTGTTTGATTTTTTAAAGTTAAGCTGCATGAGCTGCTTGTAAATTTTGGAGGTTAATCCTTTGTCAGTTGCTTCATTTGCAAATATTTTCTCCCATTCTGAGGGTTGTCTTTTCCTCTTGTTTATGGTTTCCTTTGCTGTGCAA
>NC_041224.1:159156293-159159342 GCF_002837175.3 Physeter macrocephalus
TTTGATGGTGTCTGGCCTTACATTTAGGTCTGTAATCCATTTTGAGTTTATTTTTGTGTATGGTGTTAGGGAGTGTTCTAATTTCATTCTTTTACATGTAGCTGTCCAGTTTTCCCAGCACCACTTATGGAAGAGGCTGTCTTTTCCCCACTGTATATTCTTGCCTCCTTTATCAAAGGGAAGGTGACCATATGTGCGTGGGTTTATCTCTGGGCTTTCTTTCCGGTTCCACTGATCTACATTTCTGTTTCTGTGCCAGTACCATACTGTCTTGATGACTGTATCTTTGTAGTATAATCTGAAGTCAGGGAACCTGATTCCTCCAGCTCTGTTTTTCTTTCTCAACATTGCTTTGGCTATTCGGGGTCTTTTGTGTCAGTGGTAAATGGGAGTGGTTTCTTAATATCACTTTCAGATTATTCATCATTAGTGTATAGGAATGCAAGAGATTTCTGTGCATTAATTTAGTATCCTACTACTTTACCAGATTCATTGATTAGCTCTAGTAGTTTTCTGGTAGCATCTTCAGGATTCTCTGTGTATAGTATCATGTCATCTGCAAAGACTGACAGCTTGATTTCTTTGTTTCCAATTTGGATTCCTCATATTTCTTTTTCTTCTCTGATTGCTGTGGCTAAAACTTCCAAAACTATGTTGAATAAGAGTGGTGAGAGTGGGCAACCTTGTCTTGTTCCTGATCTTAGTGGGAATGGTTTCAGTTTTTCACCATTGAGGATGATGTTGGCTGTGGGTTTGTCATATATGGCCTTTATTATGTTGAGGAATTTTCCCTCTATGCCTACTTTCTGGAGGGTTTTTATCATAAATGGGTGTTGAATTTTGTTGAAAGCTTTCTCTGCATCTATTGAGATGATCATATGGTTTTTCTCCTTCAGTTTGTTAATATGGTGTATCACATTGATTGATTTGCATATATTGAAGAATCCTTGCATTCCTGGCATAAACCCCACTTGATCGTGGTGTATGATCCTTTTATTGTGCTTCTGGATTCTGTTTGCTAGTATTTTGTTGAGGACTTTTGCATCTATGTTCATCAGTGATCTTGGCCTGTAGTTTTCTTTCTTTGTGACATCTTTGTCTGGTTTTGGTATCAGGGTGATGGTTGCCTCGTAGAATGAGTTTGGGAGTGTTCCTCCCTCTGCTATCTTTTGGAAGAGTTTGAGAAGGATAGGTGTTAGCTCTTCTCTAAATGTTTGATAGAATTCGCCTGTGAAGCCATCTGGTCCTGGGCTTTTGTTTGTTGGAAGATTTTTAATCACAGTTTCAATTTCAGTGCTTGTGATTGGTCTGTTCATATTTTCTATTTCTTCCTGGTTCAGTCTCGGCAGCTTGTGCATTTCTAAGAATTTGTCCATTTCTTCCAGATTGTCCATTTTATTGGCATACAGTTGCTTGTAGTAATCTCTAATAATCTTTTGTATTTCTGCAGTGTCAGTTGTTACATCTCCTTTTTCATTTCTAATTCTATTGATTTGAGTCTTCTCCCTTTTATTCTTGATGAGTCTGGCTAATGGTTTATCAATTTTATTTATCTTCTCAAAGAACCAGCTTTTAGTTTTATTGATCTTTGCTATTGTTTCCTTCATTTCTTTTTCATTTATTTCTGATCTGATCTTTATGATTTCTTTCCTTCTGCTAAATTTGGGGTTCTTTTGTTCTTCTTTCTCTAATTGCTTTAGGTGCAAAGTTAGGTTGTTTATACGAGATGTTTCCTGTTTCTTAAGGTAGGATTGTATTGCTATAAACTTCCCTCTTAGAACTGCTTTTGCTGCATCCCATAGGTTTTGGGTCGTCGTGTCTCCATTGTCATTTGTTTCTAAGTATTTTTTGATTTCCTCTTTGATTTCTTCAGTGATCACTTCGTTATTAAGTAGTGTATTGTTTAGCCTCCATGTGTTTGTATTTTTTACAGATCTTTTCCTGTAATTGATATCTAGTCTCATAGCGTTGTGGTCAGAAAAGATACTTGATATGATTTCAATTTTCTTAAATTTGCCAAGGCTAGATTTGTGACCCAATATATGATCTATCCTGGAGAATGTTCCATGAGCACTTGAGAAAAATGTGTATTCGCAGTGTCAGTTGTTACCTCCCCTTTTTCATTTCTAATTCTGTTGATTTGAGTCTTCTTTTTTCTTGATGAGTTTGGCTAATGGGTTATCAATTTTGTTTACCTTCTGAAAGAACCAGCTTTTAGTTTTATTGATCTTTGCTATCATTTCCTTCATTTCTTTTTCACTGATTTCTGATCTGATCTTTATGATTTCTTTCCTTCTGTTAACTTTGGGGTTTTTTTTTTGGTTCTTCTTTCTCTAATTGCTTTAGGTGTAATGTTAGGATGTTTATTTGAGATGTTTCTTGTTTCTTAAGGTGGGATTGTTTTGCTGTAAACTTCCCTCTTAGAACTGCTTTTGCTGCATCCCATAGGTTTTGGGTCATCGTGTTTTCACTGTCATTTGTTTCTAGGAATTTTTGGATTTCCTCTGATTTCTTCAGTGATCTCTTGGTTACTAAGTAGTGTGTGGTTTAGCCTCCATGTGTTTGTATTTCTTGCCGAGTTTTTTCCTGTAACTAATATCTAGTCTCATAGCATTGTGGTCGGAAAAGATACTTCATACAATTTCAGTTTTCTTAAATTTACCAAGGCTTGATTTGTGACCCAAGATATGATCTATCCTGGAGAATGTTCCATGAGCACTTGAGAAGAATGTGTATTCTGTTGTTTTTAGATGGAATGTCCTATGAATATCAATTAAGTCCATCATGTTTAATGTATCATTTAAAGCTTGTTTTTCCTTATTTATTTTCATTTTGTATGATCTCTCCATTGGTGAAAGTGGGGTATTAACGTCCCCCACTATGATTGTGTTACTGTCAATTTCCCCTTTTATGGCTGTTAGCATTTGCCTTATGTATTGAGGTGCTCCTATGTTGTGTGCATAAATATTTACAATTGTTATATCTTCTTGGATTGATCCCTTGATCATTATGTAGTGTCCTTCTTTGTCTCTTGTAATAGTTTTTATTT
>NC_041224.1:159159461-159166775 GCF_002837175.3 Physeter macrocephalus
TAGTTTTTATTTTAAAGTCTATTTTGTCTGATATGAGAATTGCTACTCCAGATTTCTTTTGATTTCCATTTGCATGGAATATCTTTTTCCATACCCTCACTTTTGCTCTGTATGTGTCCCTAGGTCTGAACTAGGTCTCTTCTAGACAGCATATGTACGGGTCTTGTTTTTGTATCCATTCAGCCAGTCTATGTCTTTTGGTGGGAGCATTTAATCTGTTTACATTTAAGGTAATTATCGATACATATGTTCCTATTACTATTTTCTTAATTGTTTTGGGTGTATTACTGTAGGTCTTTTCCTTCTCTTGTGTTTCCTGCTTAGAGAAGTTCCTTTAGCATTTGTTTTAAAGCTGGTTTGGTGGTGCTGAATTCTCTTAGGTTTTGCTTGTGTGTAAAGATTTTAATTTCTCCGTCAAATCTGAATGAGATATTTGCTGGGTAGAGTCATCTTGGTTGTAGGTTTTTCTCCTTCATCACTTTAAATATGTCCTGCCACTCCCTTCTGGCTTGCAGAGTTTCTGCTGAAAGATCAGCTGTTAACCTTATGGGGATTCCTTTATGTGTTATTTGTAGTTTTTCCCTTGCTGCTTTTAATATTTTTTCTTTGTATTTACTTTTTGATAGTTTGATTAATACGTGTCTTGCGTGTTTCTCCTTGGATTTATCCTGTATGGGACTCTCTGTGCTTCCTGGACTTGATTAACTATTCTTTTTCCATATTAGGGAAGTTTTCAACTATAATCTCTTCAAATATTTTCTCAGTCCCTTTCTTTTTCTCTTCATCTTCTGGGACCCCTATAATTTGAATGTTAGTGTGTTTAACATTGTCCCAGAGGTCTCTGAGACTGTCCTCAATTCTTTTCATTCTTTTTTCTTTATTCTGCTCTGCAATAGTTATTTCCACTATTTTATCTTCCTGGTCACTTCTCCATCCTTCTGCCACAGTTATTCTGCTATTGATCCCTTCTAGAGAATTTTGAATTTTCTTTATTGTGCTGTTCATCACTGTTTGTTTGCTCTTTAGTTCTTCTAGGTCCTTTTTAAACGTTTCTTGTGTTTTCTCCATTCTATTTCCAAGATTTTGGATCATCTTTACTATCATTATTCTGAATTCTTTTTCAGGTTGACTGCCTATTTCCTCTTCATTTGTTAGGTCTGGTGGGTTTTTGCCTTGCTCCTTCATCTGCTGTGTGTTTCTCTGTCTTCTCATTTTGCTGAACTTACTGTGTTTGGGATCTCCTTTTCATAGGCTGCAGGTTCGTAGTTCCTGTTGTTTGTGGTGTCTGTCCCCAGTGGCTAAGGTTGGTCCAGTGGGTTGTGTAGGCCTCCTGGTGGAGGGGACTAGTGCCTGTGTTCTGGTGGATGAGGCTGGATATTGTCTTTCTGATGGGCAGGTCCACGTCTGGTGGTGTGTCTTGTGGTGTCTGTGGCCTTATTATGGGTTTAGGCAGCCTCTCTGCTAATGGATGGGGTTGTGTTCTTGTCTTGCTAGTTATTTGGCATAGGGTGTCCAGCACTGTAGCTTGCTGGTCGTTGAGTGGAGCTGGATCTTGGCATTGAGTTGGAAATATCTGGGATATTTTAGCCGTTTGATATTACCTGGAGCTGGGAGGTCTCTTGTGGACCAGTGTCCTGTCTTGGCTCTCCCGTCTCAGAGGCACAGCCCTGACGCCTGGCTGGAGCACCAAGAGCCTGTCATCCACATGGCTCAGAATAAAAGGGAGAAAAAAAGGGAAGAAAGAAAGAAGAAGGTAAAACAAAGTAAAATAAAGTAAAATAATATAAAATGAAGTTACTAAAATAAAAAATAATTATTAAAAACCATTTTTAAAAAGTAATTTAAAAAAAAGAGAGAAAGAAAGAAGAGAGCAACCAAACCGAAAAAGAAATCCACTAATGATAACAAGTGCTAAAAACTATACTTAAAAAAAAAAATGTACAGACAGAACCCTAGGACAAATGGTAAAAGCAAAGGTGTACAGACAAAATCACACACAAAAGCATACACATACACACTCACAAAAAGAGAAAAAGGGAAGAAAATATATGTATTGTTGTTCCCAAAGTCCACCTCCTCAATTTGGGATGATTCGTTGTCTATTCAGGTGTTCCACAGATGCGGGGTGCATCAAGTTGATTGTGGAGATTTAATCCGCTGCTCCTGAGGCTGCTGGGAGAGATTTCCCTTTCTCTTCTTTGTTCGCACAGCTCCCGGTGTTCAGCTTTGGATTTGGCCCCGCCTCTGCGTGTAGGTCGCCTGAGGGCGTCTATTCTTCGCTCAGACAGGACGGGGTTAAAGGAGCAGGTGATTCCAGGACTCTGGCTCACTCAGGCCAGGGGGAGGGAGGGGCACGTAGTGCGGGGCGAGCCTGCGGCGGCAGAGGCCGGCAGAACATTGCGCCGGCAATGTTCTGAGGCGCGCCGTGCGTTCTCCTGGGGAAGTTGTCCCTGGATCACGGGACCCTGGCAGTGGCGGGCTGCACAGGCTCCCCGGGGCGGGGGGTGTGGAGAGTGACCTGTGCTCGCACACAGGCTTCTTGGTGGCGGCAGCAGCGGCCTTAGCGTCTCATGCCCGTCTCTGGGGTCCATGCTGATCGCAGCGGCTCGCGCCCGTGTCTGGAGCTCCTTTAAGCGCCACGCTCAATCCCCTCTCCTCGCGCACCAGGAAACAAAGAGGCAAGAAAAAGTCTCTTGCCTCTTCGGGAGCTCCAGACTTTTTCCTGGTAGCATCTCATGCCCGTCTCTGGGGTCCGTGCTGATAGCCACAGCCTGCGCCTGTCTCTGGAGCTCGTTTAGGCAGTGCTCTGAATCCTCTCTCCTTGTGCACCCCAAAACAATGGTCTCTTGCCTTTTAGGCAGCTCCAGACCTTTTCCCGGCCTCCCTCCCGGGTAGCCGTGGCGCACTAGCCCCTTAAGGCTGTGTTCACGCCGCCAACCCCAGTCCTCTCCCTGGGATCCGACCGACCGAAGCCCGAGGCTCAGCTCCCAGCCCTTTTTTCTTTTTTCTTTTGCCTACCCAGGTACGTGGGGAGTTTCTTGCCTTTTGGGAGGTCTGAGGTCTTCTGCCAGCGTTCAGTAGGTGTTCAGTAGGAGCTGTTCCACATGTAGATGTATTTCTGATGTATCTGTGGGGAGGAAGGTGATCTCCGTGTCTTACTCTTCTGCCATCTTGAAGCTCTCCCCAACCTTCCTGTTCTTTGAAGGCAACATAGAAAATTTGCCATTGTTTCTGTATGAAATGTGCTTTTCCTATATGTTTGGGTGGATGGTTCCTTCTCATCATTCAGATTTCACTTCCGTATCACCTCAGCAAAGAAAATGTTCTTGACTGCCCTGTCTAAAAATATCCTATTTAACTTATTTATGTGGGTATCATTTGTCTTCCACAATGTCAGTGGAAAGTTCAGTCCATGAGGTCTGTGTTTCTGTGTGTCTTGTTTATCACCCTACCCCCAACATTTTAATATTGCACCTCGTGTATAACAGAGTCTCAATAACACGACGATAAATACACGTACTGAAAATGCCACAGGATCTTAGACAAATGTAAAAGCATTCAGACCTGGATTATTTAGTCAATATTTTGAGTAGTTGCACCAGTTGGGTAAGCATCTTGAGGTTAAATAATATTTTAATAGATTCTGGGAAGGAAGGGGGTGATGTCCATGATTTTTTCCACTACCTTTACCTCTACTCTGATCAGAAAATACAGGATAAATTTCTTTGGGATTGAAAAAGAAATAAAAAATTCTTGCAAATATTTTTAAAGTTTCTGAGAGGACATTTTTTTTTAATTTGGAGAAGTTTTTAAAATTAAATTAAAAGGAAAAAGAAATAGTACTTAATGTCTTAACAAAGTATTAATTTGATCGAGTTTCAGAAAAGACCTCAATAAGCTGTGTGATAAAGTGATTATTCAGTGTCACTTTCCTTGGGTTTTCAGCAATTATCTGGAATGGTTTTTAGAATGAGGCAACATTTTCCTTTTCAGTAGCACTTGAAACCTCCTTGATGTTGACACAGAAATGCTGATAGGAAGAGTTGGCGAACAAAGGATTGCAAGTCTTGATTCATACTTGCTAAAAATATCACATCCACCCCAGGAAGGTTTAGAAATATGTCAAAGGCATTCTTGAGCCTTTTTTCTCCCTTTAAGACCATTCACAAATAACTTTTGAAAGTGAAATGATGATGAAATTTGACCCACTCAGGTCCTAGTCCATTTCTGAGCACATAATTTGAATTAAACCTTAATATATAATTTTCCAATTAATTTTTCTCCTTTCATGGCCTTTTAAGCTTTACATAACCTTTGCGCTTCCTTGTTCCATTAATCCTTCAAATGCCAGCATCCTGCCAAGAGAGGATTCATTGCCGTATTTCCATCATTGTCAACAAAGCTGCAAGATCATTCTAGTATACTGGACTCACCCATCCATGAGAAAATGCTGTTTTGGATTTGAAACTATTAGTTGATTCTTATTCAACTCTGTGACGAAAGTAGAATTTTTTTCCCTAATGTTTTATTACCAGTCAAAGCACAGATAGGTATTTTATTTTAATTTGGATAAAGAATGATAATAGAGAGCTGGAATTTCTTAAATTAGGTATATTTTTGGTAGTTAGTTCTATAGTTAATCTTCTTAATTTATCACTTAGAGTAGGGCAATTACCACAATATGGAAATGAGCCAGGATTATGGTATCACTGGGAAGTGATTGTAATTTTTAAGTTTGCACCAAGGAAGTATATTGAATAGCTTAAATTTCTGTATTATCAATTACTGTAGTTTTTTGTGCTCAGGTCCACTATGTTTTGCATCACATTTCAAAAGGTGATTTCTCTTATCAAACAACCTTAGGAGACAATGTTCTTTCTTCTATCACTACCCCAATGGAGTTGATCAATGCTGCCTTTAATTGAAAATGGTTGATCAATAAGGTCAATGTTTATGGATTTATTTCCATCTTTTGATGTGGCAAATCATTAGTTATCATTATCTAAATTAGCACAGATTGCCGTGAAAAGTGGAGGGAATAAATTGCTTTATGGATTTCTGAGAGCATAGTACACATGTAATTTTTCTTAACACATGTACTTTTCAGCAGTTACCTCGTGCCAGGTTTTAATTTCTATGCTGCAATTTCTCCAGCAGTCTAGAGGTATCTATGTCAGACAGGATGTGATAAAAGGATCAAGTTTTTAAAAGTACAAAAAAGTGAGGTCTCTGGAATCATAAAAAATCCACATTATTATAGACACAATTTCAATGAATACCATGTAGTGAAACACCACGGAGGTGCTTCAGGAATGGACCTGTTTCCAGAAAGCAGGATGGACTTCAGGGGAAAAAAAAGTAAGAAGAAAGGAATGCAAATACTTTTCAGTCTCTTACTCCGAAGACCCATGTTATAGGTTGCATTGTATACTTCACCCCACCAAAATTTATATGTTGACATCCTAGTCATTCATAATGTGACCTTATTTGAAGGTAAGGTCTTTATAGAGGGAATCAAGTTAAAATGAGGTCATTAGGGTAGGACTGAATCCAACAGGACTGGTGTCCTTCTAAGAAGAAGAAATCTGGGTACAGATATGCATAGAGAAAAGGCAATGTGAAAAGACACAGGAATAAGATAGCCATCTACAAGTCCAGGAGAGATGCCTGGAACACATCTTTCCCTCATAACCCTCAGAAGGAACCAACCCTGTCACCACCTTGTTTTTGGACATCTGGCCTGTAGACCTGTGAGACAATAAATTTCTATTGTTTAAGGCACTGAATTTGTGTTACTTTGTTATGACAGCCCTAGCAAACTAACACAGCCCATGAATTATTACTAACATTTCATATTAAACTCTATGGAAGCTTTCCCAAACACCAGGATGCTAAAATCTACATGAGTCACATTAACTGTTTTCATTGAACTTTTTGGAATCCAGAATCCAAAGAAATTTAGAAACAAAGCAGAGTTATATCAAAGCATTTTATAATCAAAGATTCAAGTGCATGCTGATTGAGGGAATTGATTTCCATATATATCTTTTAAAAAGGAACCCTTTTTTATTGTATTGATGAGACCAAGCCACAATCCTTGATAAGCCTGATTCTGAATGTTAAGTAACCCAAGGGTGAGGAACTACAATTTATGGGGAATTCAGTCAGCCAGCATCGGTTGTACTGTGGGACTCTGGTGTTTGAATTATAAAATGGCAAAGGAAATCTATCATGGAGATTTATCCTGGACTAGTTTGCATCTGGACCAAAAGTGATCCATCAGGTTTGTCATTTTATATTGACGTCCATAAACTACCTATTCTGCATACCCCAGGTTGTGTACCTGTGTGGCATAGCACAGATCAATCTCTGATGCTTGCTTCTGGAAAGGATGTGTGTTTTGTAGGTTTTTTTGGTAATGACAGTTGAAACCCATTTCCTTGGTTCCTCTGGACGTGAAAATGTTCAAGATTTCCATATATATCTTTTAAAAAGGAACCCTTTTTTATTGTATTGATGAGACCAAGCCACAATCCTTGATAAGCCTGATTCTGAATGTTAAGTAACCCAAGGGTGAGGAACTACAATTTATGGGGAATTCAGTCAGCTAGCATCGGTTGTACTGTGGGACTCTGGTGTTTGAATTATAAAATGGCAAAGGAAATCTATCATGGAGATTTATCCTGGACTAGCTTGCATCTGGACCAAAAGTGATCCATCAGGTTTGTCATTTTATATTGAAGTCCATAAACTACCTATTCTGCATACCCCAGGTTGTGTACCTGTGTGGCATAGCACAGATCAATCTCTGATGCTTGCTTCTGGAAAGGATGTGTGTTTTGTAGGTTTTTTTGGTAATGACAGTTGAAACCCATTTCCTTGGTTCCTCTGGATGTGAAAATGTTCAATTATGGATGAGTACAGAAGTAGAGTTTAGAATCAGGGCTAACCCTGAGCCATATGATAAGTCAGAGGCACCTTTCTTTGGTTCCATGAATCTCTCCTTAATCTTAGACATTTCATGAAGTCCTCCGGCTTCCCAGAACTCCCTCTGTGCCTTCCTCCCCAGGAGCAAGGATGCATGTCAGCATTAATCGAGCACTTGAGAGACACCTTGTGCTGCACACAACTCTTTGTAAGTGTTATACTCACATCAACTGTTTGACATCGATGATATTATTATCTTTGATTTACAGAAGAAGAAACTGAGGCTTAAGGAGGTTAAGTTCCTTGCCCAGTGTTATCTAGCAATAAATGCTGGAGCCGGGACTCCAACCCAGGACTGATATTCTTTTTTTTTTTTTTTTTTTTTTT
>NC_041224.1:159166855-159173222 GCF_002837175.3 Physeter macrocephalus
CAGGCTCCGGCCGCGCAGGCTCAGCGGCCATGGCTCACGGGCCCAGCCGCTCCGCGGCATGTGGGATCTTCCCGGACCAGGGCACGAAGCCGTGTCCCCTGCATCGGCAGGCAGATTCTCAACCACTGCGCCACCAGGGAAGCCCTCAGGACTGATATTCTTAAGACATGGTCCCTGCTGCCTTCCCTAACAGCCTCTCAGGCATCAGATTTCTCCATCAAATCCTGCCTGGTCTGTCTGACCAACTAATCGTTGATAATGTAACAATGAGTTATAGTGGATCTCTTCACTTGTGGAAAGGACATTTGCATTTCACTGGATGTTTATGAAATAATGTGTTGACAGAGAGAAATGAAACTCATGGTGGGAATCTCTTGTTCTCATTCTGGCAAAATGTATAATCTTCGACAAATCATGACCTCATGAGCCTTGGTTTTATCATCTCTAAATGTCAGTGTTGGATCAACTACTCTTTAAAGATCCCCAGCACGCTTAAAATTCTAAGATTCTTTCACATTCAGTGTAACTCCTTTTCAACCCATGTGTGTACTTGGCCCTTGACTGAACCTTTTTATAAGTTGGAAATTGGAAATACAAAGTCGTGATAAATATGAGAAAGTGGTCAAGTCACTTAATAGCTCTTAGCCTCAGTTTCCTCATCTACAAAATGAGACACTAAGAATACTACCAAAAAAAAAAAAAAAAGAATACTACCTCGTAGGGTTGATATTACACATGCCTAGCAAAATACCTGGAACAGGGCAAGTAAGTGCTCACCAGCTCTAGCTATAATAACATGATAATCGTTGGTGTGATCGGTTCTATTATTACCTCCCCAGGAAAATCACAGTATGTTTAGGGTTATAGAAAAAGCACCCATCCTGGCTACTTTTTTATCATAAGGCATTTTATGCAGAGTATATATTTTAACATTGTATTCTATAGGCATCCGTATCTCACTAAAAGCTGGGTAATATTTATATCCAGCAGTCTATCAACTATGTGTTCATTTATGCATGTGGACGCTCACCCACCTCCGGGCTGTGAGAACAATAGGAGCTTTAATAGTCTGAAGCAAGAAGGATATTAGCTCCATGAATCTTTATTTTAAATTACATTTCTGAGTTAGAGGTGTCAACATGGTAGAACAAGTTAAGCGAGATTGTATTCCCCAGTAGGGCTATTGATGTTGGTTACAAATAAATTGCTGGTACAGGTGATGATAGCAAAGTCCATGCCATCTTTTATTTAACAGAATATTTTTCTTGTTAGCAGCCCCTTCTGTATGCTTTCCTTTCTTCTGTTTCACATCAATCGTATTTGACACATTGCCCACTGTCAGGGTAAAAAAAATGCATTATCCCGTTCATCAGCCATATGTTTGTTCTCACACCGGGTGAGACATCTGGATGTGTAACTAAACGTTACACTCTTTCATCCAGTTATTTAGTGCTGTGTTACTACACAGAGCCAAAAAATAAACTCCAGAATTCTTTCTTTTATCAGGAGAAAGATCATAGCATCTTGAGCCTGAAGTTCCAGGGCCAAGGTCTAGTTTTTTCTCTTAATAGTTGCACAGCCTTGGGCAGAATTAGGATCAATTGAGGTAAAACGTTTCGAAGCATTGTATGGATTCTTGAAGCTCACGTTAAAAGAATGCTAGGAGTCCCTCTACTTGGCTATACGATGGCCTAGCAATTTGTACCTTTGGAGAGAAAGTTAAAAAGGAGTAAAGATTTCAGAGCTAGACTGCTAATAACAGCCAAGATGTATCTAGGGCTGACTCTAGGCCATGAACTCTTCCAAGCGCTTTGCATGGAATTGGATTTAAACCTAAAAACAAACCTGTGAAGTGGGCACTATTATTTTCCCCATTTTATAGACAACATAACTAAGGGCCAGAGAGAAGAATAAACAACTCGCCCAAGATCAGAAGATCGAGATTTGAACTCAGTTTGATTCTAGAGTCTGTATCTTTAAGCTATATAATACTCTCTATACCACCTCTTGGACCAAAGTTATTTACTCAACTTCCGGCACTATCACTTACTAGCTTTGTTTTTTGTTGTTGTTTTTTTTCAATCTATAAAATGGGGATAGGATTACCTACCTTAAAAATATTATTATGACAATTAATTGAGAGAATGCATGTAAAAGCACTTAACAATGTTGGTTTATGGTAAGTACTAAATAAAAGGTAGCAGGTTATCCTGGCAGCCCAGTGGTTAAGACTTTGCCTTCCAATGTAGGGGGTGCAGGTTTGATCCCTGGTTGGGGAGCTAAGATCCCACATGCCTCGTGGCCAAAATCTAAAACATAAAACAGAAGCAATATTGTTAACAAATTCAATAAAGACTTTAAAAATGGTCCACATCAAAAAAAAAAAAAACTTAAAAAAAAATTTAATTAATTAAATAAATAAATGAAAGGTAGCTATTTCTAGTGACTAGGTTATATAATATTTGTGATCAAACAAGTATAGCAATACTGATTTAATTAATTTGAAAAATAAATTTTAAAAACCTCACCTCCTGAGAACCAATCCAAGAGAACAGTGTTTCTTGTTTTGTTTTGTTTCATTTGTTTCTTTGTCTTTTGGGAGAAAGTTCATCGAAGGTTAATATTTTAGGTCAGTTCTTAATATAGGCTTATTACATAGAATAATTGATAGCTCTCAAGTTATTATATTTTTTTCCTTCATTCCAATAGAAAAACATGTTCTGAATATGGAAAATTCTGTTTATTTTTTCCTTCTATTTTAGGAACAATGGACATTTATTGAGTACTGTTAATGGGAATGGAGGTTTTGGGTGCCGTCTCTTTCTCCTGTACTTCCTCCTTCCCTTCATTTCCTATCTTCACTTAACAATTTCATGTTCAGAACAATCCTGTAAGACAGACTTTTTTGTTTTTGTTTTTTATTTTCTTTTGGTTGTGTAGTTTAGGAATGAAGGTTTTAAGTAATTGCATCATGTCTCGTAAATAAAAAATGAGAAGCAATATTTTAACCCATCTAAAGACTTGAGGCCCAGTGTACTATCCAAGAAAACATGAAATATTGCTATTATTAGTAAGCATAATGATGAAAGCTACCATTTGTTGGCTACTTACTATAGGCCAGATACATTGCTACATGCTTGGCATACATTTCCTAATTTAATTACCACAGGTTCTTATGATCGACACTTGGTTATCAGCAGGCAACTCTTTTTGCTCACCATTGTATCTTATGATCTGGGGTCTTTAGTCATTTTCATTACTTTTGCTTAGAGTGACCTTTATGTGATTGATTTGCTTCTCAGAATCCTCCATTCCTCATGTTGTGAGGAGTACAAGTTTATAATTAGCGAGTAAATTTGGTCATCAGCTTTGATAGGACAATGGGTGAAACTGACACATTTTATAGAGACTTTTCAGAATGTGCAGACTTTCTGTTGGTTTCTATAAACAGCTAAAACAGCTTTTGGCAACACTTATCCCGAATAAATTGCAAGATTATGATGTTTTCAGACCCAAAATGAAAGTGGCCCATTCTTGTTCTTTTAGTGCTCTCATAAAAGTCAAATGTTTAATCTCAGAAGGAAATTTAAAAGATAGAAGTAAAACCTTAATGAGATGCAGCATAAACAATAGAAGAAGTCCATTTCCATGAAATGACTTGTGATGAGGTTTCTTCAAGGGAATAAACTATAAAATAGAACATTTTAGAAATTTAAAATACACTGGTAAACATTGTGCTTTAAAAACAATGTCAATAAGACTAAACATTTAGTAAATAGAAGGGATTAGACAACTAATATCCAATAAGTGTTATTCTTCCAAAACACTAGAAATGTGTCACCAAAAAAAACCCCCACATTTTAAAAAATAGATGAGTATTTTCCAAATTTTTCAGTCCATAAAACCTGAGAAGTTACTGGGTCACAGCAGAAGGCGGATTCTTTCTAATCCTTTATCCAGCCCTTTGTGTAACAATACCTCCTGTCCCACATGTATGGACATGTGTAAACACACACACACACCACGCCAGTCATCATTTCTCCCAGTGCTTGTGAAATGGAAGGCACTCAAGAAATGGTAACAATCCTCACTAATTACATTCGTCTTCTTTTTTAATACAGTTGATAAAGAGAAAGAATAAACCTGGATTGTTAAAACACTACGGGAAAATCTTTATAATTTTTATACCATATCATTTTATTTTCTAATCACCCCAGTGTGTCCTCATTTATTGGTTTAGAAATAATGTAGCAACACAAAATTGTGTTGTGTCTCCAAAGAACATTCTTCTAAGTGTCTTAATTGTATACGACCCTGTAGAGTGTCGTACTGACACTATACAGTGGTAGGTACTGACACGTGGGGCATGGGAGAGATGCCTGGTGATATTTGGCTTCTGCTTCCCAAATACAGATCTTGCCCAAGATATAGATGATTGTTGTTGGTCTGTAATGATCAAACTTGCAGAGTCAGGTCAATAAGCATAGACACATTTTTAATGGATTTGGCCTTAGAAATCAGATTATTTGCCAAAGGAGAGTGACACAGTTTTAATTATTAGCTGAAAGAGAACGCTTTTAATCTAGATTGGCTGGATTTGGGTACTGATTATGAATAAATCATCAATGATTAACTATAAGGAATCAATCTACTGTGCCATATGTGTAGATAAAATGTGACTACTCCTCCCCATTCCTAGGCGTCTTCCCTCCTTCCTTCCTTCCTTCCTTCTTCCTTTCTCCCTTGCTTCCTTCCTCTGTCTCTCCCTCTCTTCCTTTGCATTTCACAATTCCATCAATTAACTTCTTTTCCGCTGCTAGCCACGTTACACTATGCCTAGTTACAACCCTAGTTAAAACCCTAGTCAGAGTAGATAAAAGGTAAACCTAGGAGGAGGGGAATATGAAAGCTCAAAATTGTTGCTGAACTTCTAGTGGCACTGATGCCCTCAACAAATTAAGGCACCTTCAGGTTCCACAACTGAGTTCCTTAGAATTTACTGTTATTATCTATTGATACCAATCTACCATCTAATGGTAGCAAAGATACCTGTATGCTAGCTGGGTGTTGTAGCCCCCTTCTACGTCTGGTTCTCTTTCTTCTGACACTAACAAGACTTAACTGGGAGGCAATATAATGCCGTGGGGAGCTCTGCAGTCTTGGTGGGAGTTAGGCTGTTCAATTCCAGTCCCTGTTCAGCCACACGCTGATCTGTGCCACCGTGAGCAGTTACTTAAAATATCTAGGCTTCTCTTGTGCCATCTGTAATATGGAGTAACACTAGTACACGTTTCTACCTCCCAGGGCTGCTGTGAATGGTAGCTGAGTTAATGCACGTAGAAACTCAGTTCCCAGGATGTGGGATTTTCAGTGCTAAAACCAGGGCAGTCTCATGCAAACTGGGACAGGTGACCACTCTCTCTGTGCCAGGCACAGTGCTAAGTGTTTTGTGTTCGTTACCCCATTTCATCCTTGCAGCTACTGTATAAGACTATGCAGGTTTTAGCACTTAAAGTTCTGTATCCTGAAAAACCCTCAGTCCTGGGCAGAGTGGGACAGTTGGTCACTCTAGCACTTAGTAATTAACCATTATTCTTGTTATTTTTATGGCTGTTATTAAAGCCCTTATCATAGTTCAAAAGAAAAAATAACACCAAAATAAATATTGGTTATTTTCTTGACTTTTATGTATATGATATTGTTATTCTATCTATAAATTCTCTGGTATCTTCTGCCCTTCTATCCTCCTTTCTCAAATAGGCCTTTCTATTCTGTTCATCAGGACTCAGATGACCCATCTCATGTCTTTTCTATTTCTTCTCTTGACCATAAATAGAAATTTACAGTGGCTAAAATCTCTCATGCACACCTGAGTAAAGGAACTGAGGTCAAATATGGTAATGTAAATCCAAGCCTTTTCCCTTATATATGCTATAATTTACTGTTATAAGTGTTGTATAATATGAAGTCTCAATGAGAATAGGGAAAAATAAAACTAAATGATTAGATTATTATTTGTGATGTGTTTTGGTAATATTTTTGTCCTTATTAGTCATATACAGCCTTGCTTTTTCTCCATAGCATAGTCTAACAATGAAGAGTTAGTCTTTTAAAAGACTAAATTAGGTGAAATCTACCTTTTATTAAATCATCCTAATATCAAACCAGGTGACCTGATAAAATCCAGCCTTCTTTGCTACCTCCTACCATTTCAAAGAAAAGGTCACCTTAACACTTACTTCCTCTTGCCATTTATGTTTGAGGGTGTGTTATTCATGCAGGCACCGTTCTTCATGACTGGAACCATGAGAGCCCGATTTTTGCTTTTTTTTTTTTTTTTTTTTTTGCGGTACGCGGGTCTCTCACC
>NC_041224.1:159173243-159176875 GCF_002837175.3 Physeter macrocephalus
CGTTGTGGCCTCTCCCATTGCGGAGCACAGGCTCCGGACGCGCAGGCTCAGCGGCCATGGCTCACGGGCCCAGCCGCTCCGCGGCATGTGGGATCTTCCCGGACAGGGGCACGAACCCGTGATCCCCCGCTGCATCGGCTGGCAGACTCTCAACCACTGCGCTACCAGGAAAGCCCTTTGCTATTGTTTTTAATGCTGCCAGCTGTGTTGTTCTAAAGCTCTTGCTTTCCCTGGAACGCAGAACTCTTCCCCAGCTCCCTAGTTCAGCCTTCAGTGTCATGCCTGGATGCTGTGTGCTCATGCCTTTGAAATTGTGTTCAAAAGAGAGTGTTTAAATCCATTTACAATCTCACTTCACTTAAAATAATTGCAGAAGGTGAAACAACGTTGATAGGGAAAACATCCATTAACATCTGTTTTTATTTATTTTAGGCATAATGCATCTGTTATTGGATTATAATCTTTGCCTGTTGTGGTGGTCTCTATCTGCCCCTTTCCCCAATTCAACCAAAGCTCCTGGTGATGTGTTCAATTCGATAAATGAATGTGTTGAAAGATGCCATAAAAGGCATTAATTCCTAATTGTATATGGCTGTGATATTTAATGTAGCTGGTTCTGAAATAGTTGTGGACCTGAGCTTTTGGGGAAAGTCTGAAATGTTAAGAGTGAATGTTACTATCATTGACTTTTGCGGAACATTGTGAATGGAACGTTATGAATGTTTCTATTAAGTAATATGAAAGACTTTTCAACAAGAAAATCTTGCAATCTGTACTCCCTATTATCATCTTCCCTTCTGCATAACCAATTTCAGTTTAGTTGCTGAAGGCAGTAGCTACAATTATGGATATCTTTCTACTTTGAGGATATTTGTGATTTGTTGTAAAGGTCTTTTAAAAATCTTTAAGGAAAATGTTAACTTCCATTCCCCTAAAAAGGAAAGCAAACAAAACAAACAGACATTTGAACTGGGTTGAGTTTGGTCAATCTTAGGGTGACCAATCATCCCAATTTTCCTAGGACTGTCACAATTTTAGCACTGAAAGTTCCTTGTCCTGGGGCAACTCTCACTCCTGGGAAAAATGGGAGGGTTAGTCACCTTAATTTTGATACTACTTATTAGCATGAAATATGGAAGCAATGACAAAAGAGATATGCATATCTCCTGCTAACCTGATGTGAACTTTTAAAGTCACATATACTGTTCCTCTGGTCCTTGGGAAACTGCTATGTAGATGGTCAAGCAAATGACTCTCGAGGGAACGAGGGCAGGGCATCTGTTAGATTGGTACCCTCTCTGTGGATCTTTATAGTGGTTCTAACACCTATTCAATCCACTGGTCTCTTCTTTTGAATACTTACTCTTGACTCCTAGCTGGCCCCCCTTAGGACTTCTTCAAGAAGGCCATGTCATCAGACTATTGAGATCCTCTAGGCTTTCAGCTAAAGAGCATTTTTCCCTAAAGTTATTAAATTAGGTCCAATTTCCTCAGCTTGGTATTTCTGAGAATTGCACTTTCTTCCTTCTCAGGATTGAAGAAAAAGAAAGTGCTGGCAGTTTATTTCCCTAAAAAATGGATCTTTAGAAGGATACCAGAGAGTTAAAATGAACATTTTAACCCAATGCGTCACCACGGTCGTGAATGTTACCCGTATAATTGACACATGTCATGTGTTTAACTTTGCATCCTCTGTGTTAGGAGTTTCCTGTTTTGTTTGTTCGTTTGTTATGTTAGTGGTATTTCATATCTTGTCCTCTGGTCCTTGCTCTCCTTCCCTTGCTCAGTTTCCATGGGAACGTTTCTGCCACACTAAGGGAGGCTGGAGGTTAGTGACATGGAGCAGTGGGTTTTGAAGTCAGTGTGTGCCTTGGTTTTGAAGTGTTTACTCGGTTCTCAGATATACAGGGTACTGTGTGATAGTTATTTGGGCATCAACTATGCATAGCACAGCAGTTATTCTTAAAATGAACAAAGGCCCCTGGGAAGTGAGCCCTGGTACTTGCATCTTCTGCAAGCCAAGCCTCGGCATTTCCTTCAAATTAAACCAAAGTAATGGGAAGTATTGTCCCTGAATACTCAAATTAGGCTGAGAACAAAGAGCCAAAGGCCATTAGAAGAAACTACTAAAAGAAGTGGCAGTATCTTTTGGGCATTTTGGTGTCAGATAAATGATGTTTATTCTGTTTTTTTCTAGGGTTATTTGAATGAGCTCCCTCCCAAAAGCCTCCCATCATACTCTTTTCTGAACTGTCCATCTGACCATTATCTCCTGCCATGAGTCTGTGGGAAGGCCAATCACTATAATCCTCTTTTCTTTATTCTCACATCCTTAGGATGTGACTTAAAAGAGAAAAAGTTATATTGTGATTTTCTTCAAATAGGGGAAAAGGAAAAATGTCATTTTGATGCAGAAGTTAATGTGAGATGAGAGGAGGCTACAGTTAGAATTCCTGTAATACACTTATGTATACTGAATATACTACCTTGATTTGTGGCCTCAAGTTAAATAGGTGCATATGTTTGGAGCATAATTCTTTTCATAATTGTGTTAACCTCAGTGGGAGAACATTTGTGTTAGTTTCTGTAATCGAAAATGCCAAATGCCTGTTTTCATTTATTGAGTATTTTGGTTTTAGGTAGCACAGACACAGCTCTTCAAATGCATATTTGTTCTCTTTAATTCTAGTAGCTTTGTAAAGAAATTAAGTAGTTTTCCATTTTTCTGCTTTGTGGAAGTCACCTTCAGAGTAAGGGTAGGGGTAACTGTTTTTGCCAATTTTTAAGTAACTAGCTTGCAAGAGTGATTCTCCACAGAGCTATTTTGTGTGTAGTTTCCCTCTGGGTAGAGATTGTGGGAAAGTAAGTGCATTGCATTTCAGAGTAGTCATTTGCTCAAATATTTAGCATCATAGTACAGTGTATGGTCAGCTTCCTGTTGAGGTCTAGATATCTACATATAATTTGGATTTTCTTATGTTTTCCTTCTAGGCCGATTACCTCTATAATTCCTAGATTTGGACAAAACAGAGTTACTCTTTTATTAGAGTAAACATCTGTAACATCTTAGAGCATTGTCTTTTTCTTGTCAGTGAAAGGTGTTCCAGTATCCATTCATTCATAACATATTTATTGAGCATCTACTAGGTGCCACTGTAACAGAGGAGAAAGTATAATCTTGCCCCTCAAACAGACTTTTGAAGATTATGCTGAATAGTGGATTCCCAATAAGTAACTCAAGTACTTTAAGACTTTGGAGGTAAAATGTTTTATGGAGTTTTTAGTTATTCATTTCTTCTTAAAAAATGATCACATACATTTTGAATGAACAATCTGTGTATGGCTAAATTATTTTTTTCTAGATAAACATAGGAACCAAGGAATTAAATGGGTGGGAGAAACATTCATTAGGCTGTACTCTTATCAAATGGTGTGACCTTGACAAATTTATGTAATCTTTTTGAATCTCAGTATTCTCATCTATTTATAAAATGTGGATGAAACTCATATTATGAGGCAGTTATGAAGATTAAGATAATTCATGAAAAATATGAGCCATAGTGGTTGCTCAGTAAATGACAGTGATTATTACAGGTATATATATATATATATATATATATATATATTTTTTT
>NC_041224.1:159176905-159190094 GCF_002837175.3 Physeter macrocephalus
GCGGACGCGCAGGCTCAGCGGCCATGGCTCACGGGCCCAGCCGCTCCGCGGCATGTGGGATCTTCCCGGACCGGGGCACGAACCCGCGTCCCCTGCATCGGCAGGCGGACTCTCAACCACCGCGCCACCAGGGAAGCCCTATTACAGGTATTTAGAGGATAGTAGGGTGTAGGAAAGAATATCATGCCAAGTCTAGACCTTTAAATATGAATGAGGAGGAGGAATCACCTGTATTATACGTGTGGTTAAAGTTGATAGCTGTGATCATACTGTGAAGAGTAAGTACATAGTTCCTTTCTGGAGGGTAATTTGATTACAGAGATATTACTTTGAAGAGGTAATATGCTAAATGAAATCATCAGTGGCCTGAAAGTGTTAACAAGGTTCTGGGAAAGGAGCCATTTACTCTCTTTTCACCTCTAAGATAAAGCATAATGCACTCATGTATTTAATAAACTGTGAGAGATGGTGCTGGTTTACGGGGGCATTGGTAAGCTATCCCCAACCCATTTTTTTTTTCTTCTAGCTTTTCTTTTCCAATCCCCCTAGTTTTGTAAGAATCAGTTAATGAGTTTCAGTAGGCTGCCTTACTTGCTGTAGATAGAATGCCTCCTCCCTTCCTCTGTCCCCTACCCCTACCATTGATAATAATAATAAAAAAGGAAGCTTATCCAGTACTGTTTCAAACAGGATAAATTGGAGGACAAAGGAATGACACCAAACATGAAATATTTAACACAATCAAACGTTAGGTGTTGATTGATGACTTTCAGAGCAATGACCAAATACAAGAGAACAATATGTTTTCGCTTGGACTGTAGGTATCAAGATTCTAAGAAGCCAAGAAATGGAATAATAGGACTGAAGACACTAGACAGTATGACCGAAATCTAAGGCTTTGCTTTCTTGTACTGATTTAATTTTTTTAAACTTTCAGTGATTTCACAACTGCTAAGATCCTCAAGGCAAAGAGTGTATCTTTTGTACTATTCTACTTTAACAGAAGTTCAATTAAATGAAAAAATCTATCATTTTAATAGGCTATATATTTCTGTTTGAGGTTGTTCATCTCTCCTCCAGCTTAGCCTATTTGAAACAGTACTGGTTGGTCTCAATAACCACATACAATTGTCAATTTTATTTGACCACCAACCATGCTAATGGCTTATAAATAAATTGTTCGAATGTTGTGGAAAAATAAATGTATCTAACTTGAATACTAAAATCTAGAGAAAAAAATCAATTAGACATAGGCAATGTATAGAAGGTTTGCTAAATGACTTGCTGCCAAACAGAAAACGGGTGGTCTTTTTTAGCATTTTTTAGAATAGTCCTTTTTAGTATTTCCTAGAGCAATCTCACTCATTTGGATTGAAATATCTGTCGGAAGCTATGTCCCAGTTCAACTGATCCCAACGTTAAAATGTCTCTACATATTCTCCCTCATCTTTCTGCTTCCAGCCTGATAGCCGTAATTAGTCTTATGCTCCCTTGTGGGGGCAGAAGTCCAACCAAAATAACAACCATGCACTCAGCAACTGCTCAGAACAGTTAAAAGAGCTTCTTCTCATTTGCCACTGTCTTAAGTGGTACTGTATCTACATTTCCTCCCCCTGCTTTCTTAACCAACAACAAAAATTCCAAACAGATTGGAAGAATGATATTTGGATTCCAATTTCTGCATAGAATATCTTAGTGGTTTTTATTTGCTTTAGGGAGCTTGCAACAATAAAATTCTGTTGAGTCTAACATCATTTTGAACTCTTCCTTGCCCATATTCTGATAAGAAATTTATCCTGGCACAGCTTTATCTCTGTTGATAATGGGCTTCATGGCTATAGGGAAATATTGATACAGTGAGCTAGCATCTATCATTTTGACACCTACTCTTTAGCAGATGAAGAGAATAATGAGTGCTTGGGGTGCAACACTGTAGAACAACGTCAGCAAGCAATATGCATAGACCCAGTGACAGGTGTCTCTGGATTTGCGGCCATATATCTGGCAATCGTTCTTTCTTCCTCTTCTCATTTCTTTTCATTTTCTTTCAACAGTCTGTCATTTGTGGCTTCAATCCACTTTATTTCTCTCCATTTCTTGCTCTTTTTGCTGTCTGCATAATTCTGCATAAAATTGTGAAGTGCCCTAAAACATTCTCCTTTCTGTTCTTGATTGCTTTCAAATGGTTCTAATCACTCCATTGGAAACTTGGTGGTAATTGATTAGGTCCTGAGAGAGGACAGAAGTACAAACCTTACGTCCACCCTTCATAGAAAAATGTGATTACTTATTAATATTTCTAAAAGTTTGTTTTTTTCTTAATTTGATTCCAGGCATAGGCTGTTTCCCATGTGCCTAGAAATTAGTTTAACTCAATCATAACTTAAAGGAAAATAATTTTATGATTTGATCTTTATAAGGGAGGATTCTAAACAGATGCTGATGTTTCATTTTTTTATGCCTTACCCCAAAATGCAAAGATATAGAAGCATGAAATCAATCACAAATTTAGGAAATAAAATGCAATGAGTTTTTATTAAACCAAATAGAGTGAAAATAATAATTAGACAGTCTCTTTGCAAATATGTAATAATATTCTATTTTCAATGACTCAATTAGTTAAAAATGAAATATGCAGAGAAAGTAAGTGCAAAGAGAGTTCTCAAAAATGTATCTCTTTTACATACATTTATATTACATGTTGAAAATTTCATTAGAATGATGGTATTTTAAATTTATTTCTCCTTCCAAGACTACATAGATCTGAAGGTGCTCGGTAGGTGTTCTTTAGCTATTGAAAATACAGCTTGCTTCGGTAAATTAATAGAGACCCTTTCCCTTCATGGCTGAATATGACGAGTGCCTCTAACTGCTGTTTAGAATTCACAAACTCTAGCACTCTTCCTGCTCTTTCTGGGAAGAGATTGTATTTTTCATTGATTTTCAATATTAGATATTTTATTTAAGTAAAGTCCAAAACAGACCATATCCTATCTGTCAGATACTCTTTTTGTTTCTCCTCCTAATACATTAGCTCAATAATTATAATATGAAAGGAAAAGATTGGAATGTTGCATTTTAGTTGGAGGGGTTTTTTGTGGGTTCTTTCCCATGACTGTGGTTGAACTGAGCAGTAGGG
This sequence comes from Physeter macrocephalus, assembly GCF_002837175.3. NCBI lineage: Eukaryota > Metazoa > Chordata > Mammalia > Artiodactyla > Physeteridae > Physeter > Physeter macrocephalus. The sequence continues at coordinate 159,180,045 of NC_041224.1, forward strand.
AATCATGAGTTGTATAGAACAGGACAATTGATTTCTTGGTGCTTTCTTTGTTGAATTCATTTCTGGCAGTGACACTACTGCAGACTAAGAGCAGAACACAGGAAGTAAGGAAAAGTACAGCATTTCTACTTGGTCCAGCTGATGGGAAAGTACACAGAGGAAAGGGCTTGCCTCTGAAAGATGCTGATGTTTCATTTTTTATTCCTTACCCCAAACATATTTCTCTGCTGAGTCACTAAAGAGAACAAGTTTTGTATATCTTCTTTGTATTTGCTTCTTTGTATTCTTGCCATAGAAGAGTTTTATCTACTAAAACATCTTGAATAGATATTCTGTTTTGGCCAAAAAGCACTTATAACTTGAATTTATATATACAGTTTTTTTTAAGGTGCCTCCAAATTTTCATACACATATATTATATTAAAATTCATATTTCCATGGAAGAGGTTAAAACCAGACCACCTTCTGATTATGCAGATAAAATTGAGTTTAGTGTACTACGCTTTGGTCTTATAAAAATGATTCAGAATAAATCTGACAAAGTCCTTCTCTTCAGACCCTTCAGACCAAGTGTAAAAAGACACAGGGCACCATGGTTAACCCTGATAGAGTTTATTCCTGGATTCTTGGGATGAGAATCAGAGCACTGGTAAATTGTTAGCTGTGTACTTATATCTGATTTAGACCCCTCTCCTCTTTCTCTACCTTCTTTCCTTTCTAAGTCACTAATTTTTGGCATCTCCTCTCATTTACATTGTCTTTCTGCTCTTCATTCATCATTTATTAAACACAATACACAATTCCACCAAGAAGCCCAAAGAACTAAGTTGTTTTTTTTTTTTTTTGCTGTACGCGGGCCTCTCACTGCTGTGGCCTCTCCCGTTGGGGAGCACAGGCTCCGGCCGCGCAGGCTCAGCGGCCATGGCTCACGGGCCCAGCCGCTCCGCGGCATGTGGGATCTTCCCGGACCAGGGCACGAAGCCGTGTCCCCTGCATCGGCAGGCGGACTCCCAACCACTGCGCCACCAGGGAAAGCCAGAACTAAGTTTTTGACATCATTATTCTCAGTTCAGGGAGAAAGCATGTGCCCAGTACAAGGAAAACATTGGGGATGAATATGTGCATCTGTCTGCTGGCAGGCACTCTCCAACAGAGATTCGATGAGAGCCACATGTGTAATTTTAAATTTTCAAGTAGCAACATTAAAAACATTAAAAGAAACTGCTTTCGACAGCTGAAATCTATGATCGGTTTTGTAAACCGAAATTCCTATGAATGAATATTAAATAAAACCGGAAACTCAGTTCCTCACTCTTCTTTGCCATATGTCATCTGCTCAGTAGCCATAGGTGGCTGTTGAATGGGCACTGTACTGGGTAGTTGAAGGGCTACAATGCACTGCAGCCTGAAGAATACGGAGCATATTCTTGACCCTCACATTTTATTAAGTTCTTTATTTAATTCATGTCAGGCACAATTCCAAGAACTTTATTTGTATTACTTTTATTTATTCCTTATAAATAACCTAATGTGTATTCTACAATTCTCATTTTACAGATGAGGAAACTGGGAATTGGATAAATGTAATAACCTTGCCAAGATTATTTAACTAGCAAGTGGCAGGCCCAGGATTTGAGAAAGCTTGGACTGATGCTAGATTTAATGGCTTAAATCCCATGATGGGGAAGGGAATCCAAGAAGGGGTCTCCCATGTTTCTGCTTCTTCTAATGTTTGCAAATCTATGTTCTAGAGCAAGTTCTTAGGTTGACTTTGGAGCTCCTGACACCTGTTGGATATGCTACAGTGAAAAAATCAGGGCCACGCAAAATTTCCGTCATCACTTGGAACATTATTACCACAAATCTTATGGGGCTTGATAAGATACAGACCTTGACAATAAAGGGACATGTTAGGAGCAGGGTTCCTGTAGGGAAAAGAATAAGGGAACATGTCCTATTTTTTAAATATCCCATTTTAGGAATATACTGACTCTATGCTAGAGGTTATAAGAAATTAAGAGAATTGGGACAGGCTAATTTATGGGTCCATGGCTCCTTAGTCCCTTAAATGAATTTAGATGAATTTAGCAACCATTTATTAAGCACCTACTCTTTGTCAGAGTCGGTGGTAGGTGTTGAGGCTATAAATACATATGAATTATGTTTTAACAAGCTATATTAGAAAGAAGACTTGTCTTCCTAATTTTTGCTTTAAGAGACGTTAATCTCTTCTTGTAAGTGCCATTATTTTGACCAAGCATCATGCTCTGAGTTCAGTGGTTCTTGGCTCCTACTGAGTCAATACTCTGCATAGCATCATCACAATTCCTGATTGATAAAGAACTGGGTAATGAGTTAATTTTTGGACTCTCCACCTGTGCTGTCTTCTGAGCTGTGTTTTTAACAATTCCCTGAATATTTGCATCTCTACCAGACGATATAAGGGAACATGAAAGCAGCAAAATAATTATAATTTTCCTCCTAGTTATCAGTCCCCATGAGAGTTTGGGCTGGAGATAGGTAACCTTGATTTAAAACAAAATGATATTCTGTGAACATTCCAACTATTCATTTCATTTGATTCCCATGTCCCATTAGTGAATTTGCTCAGATTAAATTTTTATGGATTCCATTTCCTAGAATTAAAGAAAAATAATTATATCAAAAGACTACCCAAATTAGCCAAATTTTCTGCCAGGAAATTTATTTTTGGACAGTCATCCTCAGACCAAAATATTTGAAAAATAAATAGCAGCATTGGATAACATGAAGTTGGAATAACAGATAATAATGAGGTAAAGAAGCAAAAAGATGTGCAAACAAAGGAAAGGAGAGTTGCTTTGGAAATGGTATTTTAAAAGAGATATAGTAAGAATAAGCTAGTGTGATGCTGTAGGAAGTTTCAGAACTAGGTAGAGGGTATACACAAAGTTGGATACTATAAAACAAACCTGGAGGAAAGGACCGATTGGAAAGAGGTTGGTTTATAGGGAAAAAATAGTAGCGACTTTAGAAGTAGAGTACTTGGTAGACCCTTCAGCCCATTATGTTTTGGCTTATATGTTAAGGAGGATGACAGTTATTCACTGCATAGCTTTATAGGAAAGATGATTGGTAGTGACTTCAACATTATGAAGAACTTGGCAAAGTCCATAAAATGTCCGTGGTGTTAACAAATCTTTTATTATGAGTGCTACCTGGAATTATGTACTTGAAAAAGAAGAATTTCTTGAGACACATTTGTGAAAGACAAAGGTTTCATGACCCAGTGTGTGGAATGAGACTGAGACACTGAGAAATAGTACCAGTGAAAAGGTGAATAAAAATCTTGTAAGAATATTTAATTGGAGTGGGAGTAGGATTCTTCTTGCAGATAATCAAGAAAAACCTATGGAGGAAGAGATTCCTCACCTAAGTATATGAAAGTTCCATTTCTGGCTTGGCCACTGAATGAATGACTCACTACTTGCTTCTGTCAGCTCACTTAACTTATGTGTCCCTTTAGATTTTTGCACTTGAATGGTCAAGATTAATATGATACACCGTAACATAAAAAGTTACAAGGTTGGGTTAAAAGAATTTTATACAGAACAATCGAACTGGAAGAAGTCATCTCGCCTCTGGCCTTCTACCTCTTTTCTAAATTGACACAAGGTTCAAAACTTCAATTATACTAGTTGTTTTTTTTTTTTTTCCTAATGTCCCACTTAAATTCTGTAACAGTTTGGCTCATTTATTCTTTTGGTGCTCATGGTAACACCAGCAGTAGAGCCAGCATCCCTTTAATATAAGGTCATTGTAAAATCATAGACAGATGTTACCCCACAATTTTCTCTTTTCCAATGATTTATGTTCCTCTCACTTTAATAAGTTTGCTCAGTAGTCTCTGTGTACAGTTTAATTTCTTCAGTCTTTTGAAAAATGTAGAGGCTTCAGCCAGACAAAAGGACTTCAGCCAGAACATGACTAATCCTAAAGACAGAGAGCATGGTTGTTAATGTTCCCCAGTAGCTGTCAGTTAAGAAATAATGGTGCTGCATTGCTGACTCACAGGCAGCTAATGGTTTACTCTGTCCACCCCACACCCACGTTTAGATTTCAGCACACTTTCCATATATTGAGCTGTTGTGTTGGTTTACATCCAGAAATTTTTTTGGTACCGTTGACCTTCACACACTGGTTAATTATATAAATTGAGTTAAATTATGTAAACTCCATATTAATCAGACAGACAAGACAAACGTTGTGGAGTAAGAAAAGTCTGTCTTTGCAGGCCTCCCTTAAACTTGTCCTCACTTCTATCCCCACTAACTGATGAGGGAACATTGCTCCAATTTATTGAGTTACCATTGGCCAGACACTAAGTGCTTTATACACATTATTGTATTTAATCCTTTAGAATGAGGTGGCTATTATAATCTCTGTTTTATAGGAGAAGAAACTGAGGCTTAGTAAAATAACTAGTCCAGGAAGATATGCTGGGATGTTTGATTCTAAAATCCGTGGTTTCACCACCATGGATTGGGGCTTGAGGCTGCCTTTTAACTTCCATGGAATCTCCAGTGAATCCTTTCCTCACAAGCTTTCTTTTCCTCTTTCCAATCAAAAATATTTTCCCAGGAAATGACTTAAATTAATTCACAGTTAGGCATAAGTTATTTATAATAAGAACAGCTAACTTTTATTAAAAGCCTAATATGTTATAAGCCCTATGTCAGATACTTTGCACACATTATGATTAATCCTACGAAGTAGGTGATACTCTGTTTTATAGACCAAAACCCCAAGATTCTGAGAACTTAAATAACTTCCCCAAAGTCATATGTGGAGTTGAGATTGTTTCAGCTAATGAGGCTTAGTGTTATTTCTCTCACTTAATGTGGGAAAAATGTCAACATTTAAATATGTTTTTCTAACTGCTCCAGATTATCATCAAGCAGTAGGAAAAGAATATGGTGGATCAGGTGGGCTTCAGTAGTAGTTCCAAAATGTACAACTGGTGGCTACCTAATCCATCCGCTCATAGAGCTATCATTGACTAAACTTTTTTTCCTATTTTTTAGTCAGATGTTTGTAAGGAATGAGTTACTTAAATATAACATGCCATTTAAAAATATAGAATAAAAGCCCACAGAAAGTGAGGGTGACAGATCATGTGATTTATCCACCTGCCTTCTGGCAGACAGTGAACTAGTTTTTGTAGGTGGGTCTCTAGGAATAGATATTTGTATAAAAATAGTTTTTGAATCCAGAAATACTGCTTGACTATCGCTAATTGAAGTGACCATCAGATCAATCTTACATGGGATCTGTCTAACCCAAATAAATGTCATGTTTGTTGAGAGATGGTGAAAGAATGGGATCTAAGTCCTCCTGTATTTAATCTGAGGGGAAATCCACACACGTGGTTCTATTAGGTTTGATATTTAATGGATCAGAGTAGTAAAATAGACCTTCTCATTTCATGGGCACTGTGAATTCTCTCTGGATGGCATAAGATCTATCAATGATCAGCATGGACCATTGGATAGCAGTGAAAGTATTAATTTTATGGGGAAGAGTGTTATGTGCCATCATAGTAATGATATGGCCCATTCATTTTTGGAAAAAACACATAGACATACACACATAACAATCTTACATTTATCATAGATATATGTTTAATTCCATTTAAAATAAACAAGATACAACAGTCATTTAACATTTTTTTACACTTTATTGGAGTATAATTGCTTTCCAATGTTGTGTTAGTTTCTGCTTTATAACAAAGTGAATCAGCTATACATATACATATATCCCCATATCTCCTCCCTCTTGCATCTCCCTCGCATTCTCCCTATCCCACCCCTCTAGGTGATCACAAAGCACTGAGCTGATCTCCCTGTGCTATGCGGCTGCTTCCCACTAGCTAGCTGTTTTACATTTGGTAGTGTATATATGTCCATGCCACTCTCTCACTTCATCCTAGCTTACCCTTCCCCATCCCCATATCCTCAAGTCCATTCTCTACATCTGCGTCTTTATTCCTGCTCAGCCATTAGGTTCATCAGTACCATTATATTTTATTTTTTTTAGATTCCATGTATATGTGTTAGCATACGGTATTGTTTTTCTCTTTCTGACTTACTTCACTCTGTATGACAGACTCTAGGTCCATCCACCTCACTACAAATAATTCAGTTTTGTTTCTTTTTATAGCTGAGTAATATTCCACTGTATATATGTGCCACATCTTCTTTATCCACTCATCTGTTGATGGACACTTAGCTTCCATGTCCTGGCTATTGTAAATAGTGCTGCAGTGAACATTGTGGCACGTGTCTATTTTTGAATTATGGTTTTCTCAGGGTATATGCCCAGTAGTGGGATTGCTGAGTCATATGGTCTATTTTTAATTTTTTAAGAAACCTGCATACTGTTCTCCATAGTGGCTGTATCATTTTACATTCCCACCAACAGTGCAAGAGGGCTCACTTTGCTTCACACCCGCTCCAGCATTTATTGTTTATAGATTTTTTGATGATGGCCATTCTGACTGGTGTGAGGTGACACCTCATTGCAGTTTTGATTTGCATTTTTCTAAGGATTAGTGATGTTGAGCATCCTTCCATGTGTTTGTTGGCAATCTGTATATCATCTTTGGAAAATTTCTATTTAAGTCTTCTGCCCATTTTTGGATTAGGTTGCTTGTTTTTGTGATATTGAGCTGCATGAGCTTCATGTATATTTTGGAGATTAATCCTTTGTCAGGTGCTTCATTTGGAAATATTTTCTCCTATTCTGAGGGTTATCTTTCCGTCTGGTTTATGGTTTCCTTTGCTGTGCAAAAGCTTTTAAGTTTCATTAAGTCCCATTTGTTTATTTTTGTTTTTATTTCCATTGCTCTAGGAGGTGGTTCAAAAAAGATCTTGCTGTGATTTATGTCATAGAGTGTTCTGCTTATGTTTTCCTCTAAGAGTTTGATAGTGTCTGGCCTTACATTTAGGTCTTTAATCCATTTTGAGTTTATTTTTGTGTATGGTGTTAGGAAGTGTTCTAATTTCATTCTTTTACAAATACCTATCCAGTTTTCCCAGCACCACTTATTGAAGAGGTTGTCATTTCTCCACTATATATTTTTGCCTCCTTTATCAAAGATAAGGTGACCGTATGTGCGTGGGTTTATCTCTGGGCTTCCTATCATGTTCCATTGATCTATATTTTTGTTTTTATGCTAGCACCATACTGTCTTGATGACTGTAGCTTTGTACTATAGTCTGAAGTCAGGGAGCCTGATTCCTCCAGCTCCATTTTTCTTTCTCAAGTTTGCTTTGGCTATTCGGGGTCTTTTGCGTTTCCATACAAATTGTGATTTTTTTATTCTAGTTCTGTGAAAAATGCCATTGGTAGTTTGATAGGGATTGCATTGAATCTGTAGATTGCTTTGGGTAGTATAGTCATTTTCACAATGTTGATTCTCCCCATCAAAGAACACAGTATACCTTTCCATCTGTTTGTATCATCTTTAATTTCCTTTATCAGTGTCTTATGGTTTTCTGCATACAGGTATTTTGTCTGCTTAGGTAGGTTTATTCCTAGGTATTTTATTTTTTTGTTGTTGCCATGGTAAAGGGGCATGTTTCCTTAATTTCTCTTTCAGATTGTTCATTGTTATTGTATAGGAATACAAGAGAGTTTTGTGCATTAATTTAGTATCCTACTACTTTACCAAATTCATTGATTAGCTTTTGTAGTTTTCTGGTAGCATCTTTAGGATTCTCTATGTATACTATCATGTCATCTGCAAACAGTGACAGTTTTACTTCTTTTCCGATTTGGATTCCTTGTATTTCTTTTTCTTCTCTTATTGCCGTGGCTAAAACGTCCAATGCTATGTTGAATCATAGCAGTGACAGTGTACAACCTTGTCTTGTTCCTGATCTTAGAGGAAATGGTTTCAATTTTTCGCCATTACGAACGATGTTGGCTGTGGATTTGTCATATATGGCCTTTATTATGTTAAGATAAGTTCCCCCTACACCTACTTTCTGGAGAGTTTTTATCATAAATCGGTATTGAATTTTGTCAAAAGCTTTTTCTGCATCTATTGAGATGATCATATGGTTTTTCTCCTTCAATTTGTTAATATGTTTTATCACATAGATTGATTTCCATATATTGAATAATCCCTGCATTCCTGGGATGAACCCCATTTGATCATGGTGTATGATCCTTTTAATGTGCTGTTGGATTCTGTTTGCTAATATTTTATTGAGGATTTTTGCATCTATGTTCATCAGTGATATTGGCCTGTAGTTTTCTTTCTTTGTGAGATCATTGTCTGGTTTTGGTATCAGGGTGATGGTGGCCTCATAGAATGAGTTTGGTAGTGTTCCTCCCTCTGCTATGTTTTGGAAGTATTTGAGAAGGATAGGTGTTAGCTCTTCTCCAAATGTTTGATAGAGTTTGCCTGTGAAGCCATCTGTTCCTGGGCTTTTGTTTGTTGGAAGATTTTTAATCACAGTCTCATTTTCAATGCTTGTGATTGGTCTGTTTATATTTTCTATTTCTTCCTGGTTCAGTTTTGGAAGGTTGTGCTTTTTAAGTATTTGTCCATTTCTTCCAGGTTGTCCATTTTATTGGCCTATCGTTGCTTGTAGCAATCTCTCATGACCCTTTGTATTTCTGCAGTGTCAGTTGTTACTTCCCCTTTTTCATTTCTAATTCTGTTGATTTGAGTCTTCTCACTTTTTTTCTTGATGAGTCTGGCTATTGGTTTATCAATTTTGTTTACCTTCTCAAATAACAGCCTTGTCAGTTGTTACTTCTCCTTTTTCATTCTAATTCTATTGACTTGAGACTTCTCCCTTTTTTTCTTGATAAGTCTGGCTAATGGTTTATCAGTTTACTTTCTCAAAGAACAAGCTTTTAGTTTTATTAATCTTTGCTATTGTTTCCTTCATTTCTTTTTCATTGATTTCTCATCTGAACTTTATGATTTCTTCCCTTCTGCTAACTTTGAGGGTGTTTTTGTTCTTCTTTCTCTAATTGTTCAGGTGTAAGGTTGAGTTGTTTCTTTGAGATTTTTCTTGCTTTTTTTTAGGTAGGATTGTATTGCTATAAACTTTCCTCTTGGTACTGCTTTTGCTGCATCCCATAGGTTTTGGGTCGTCGTGTTTTCATTGTATTTTTTTTCTAGGTGTTTTTTTATTTCTTCTTTGATTTCTTCATTGATCTCTTGGTTATTTAGTAGTGTATTGTTTAGCCTCCGTGTGGTTGTATTTTTTACAGGTTTTTTTCCTGTGATTGATATCTAATCTCATAGTGTTGTGGTAGGAAAATATACTTGATATGATTTCAATTTTCTTAAATTTACCAAGGCTTGATTTGTGACCCAAGATATGATCTATCCTGGACAATGTTCCATGATCATTTGAGAAGAAAGTGTATTCTGTTGTTTTTGGATGGAATGTCCTATAAATATCAGTTAAGTCCATCTTTTCCAATGTGTCATTTAAAGCTTGTGTTTCCTTATTTATTTTCATTTTAGGTGATCTGTCCACTGGTGAAAGTGGAGTGTTAATGTCCCCTACTATGATTTTGTTACTGATGATTTCCCCTTTCATGGCTGTTAGAATTTGCCTGATTTATTGAGGTGCTCCTATGTTGGGTGCATAAGTATTTACAATTGTTACCTCTTCTTCTTGGATTGATCCTTTGATCATTATGTAGTGTCCTCTTTGTCTATTGTAATAGGCTTTATTTTAAAGTCTATTTTGTCTGATATGAGACTTGCTATTCCAGCTTTCTTTTGATTTCCATTTGCATGTAATATCTTTTTCCATCCCCTCACTTTCAGTCTGTATGTGTCCCTAGGTCTGAAGTGGGTCTCATGTAGACAACCTGTATATGCGTCTTGTTTTTGTATCCCTTCAGCCAGTCTATGTCTTTTGGTTGGAGCATTTAATCCATTCACATTTAGGGTAATTATCGATATGTATATTCCTATTACCATTTTCTTAATTGTTTTGGGTTTGTTTTTGTAGGTCTTTTCCTTCTCTTGTGTTTCCT
>NC_041224.1:159190256-159225009 GCF_002837175.3 Physeter macrocephalus
TTTCTTTGTATTTAATTTTTGATAGTTTGATTAATATGTGTCTTGGTGTGTTTCTCCTTGGATTTATCCTGTATGCGACTCTCTGTGCTTCCTAGACTTGATTGACTATTTCCTTTCCCATATTAGGGAAGTGTTCAACTATCATTTCTTGAAATATTTTCTCAGTCCCTTTCTTTTTCTCTTCTTCCTCTGGGACCTCTATAATTCAAATGGTGCATTTAATGTTGTCCCAGAGTTCTCTGAGACTGTCCTCAATCTTTTCTTCTTTTTTCTTTATTCTGCTGTGAGGTAGTTATTTCCACTATATTATCTTCCAGGTCACTTATCCGTTCTGCCTCAATTATTCTGCTATTGATTCCTTCTAGAGTGTTTTTAATATCATTTTTTGTGTTGTTCATCATTGTTTGTTTGCTCTTTAGTTCTTCTAGGTCCTTGTAAAACTTTTCTTGTTTTCTCCATTCTATTTCCAGGATTTTGGAATATCTTTACTATCATGACTCTGAATTCTTTTTCAGGAAGAGTGCCTGTTTCCTGTTCATTTGTTTGGTCTGGTGGGTTTTTACTGTGCTCCTTCATCTGCTGCATATTTGTCTGTCTTCTCATTTTGTTTAACTTACTGTGTTTGGGGTCTCCTTTCCGCAGGCCTCAGGTTCTCAATTCCCATTGTTTTTGGTGTCTGCCGCCAGTGGGTGAGATTGGTTCAGTGGCTTGTGTAGGCTTCCTGCTGGAGGGGGACTGGTGCCTGTGTTCTGGTGGGTGGGTGGATCTTTTCTTTCTGGTGGGCGGAGCCGCATCCAGCAGTGTGTTTTGGGGTGTCTGGGAGCTTAGTATGATTTTAGGTATCCTCCCTGCTAGTGGGGTGGGGTTGTTTTCCTGTCTTTCTAGTTGTTTGGAATGGGGCGTCCAGCACTGGAGCTTGCTGGCCGTTGGGTGGAACTGGGTCTTAGCATTGAGATGGAGATCTCTGGGAGAGCTCTCGCTGATTGATATTATGTGGGGCTGGGAGGTCTCTGGTGATCCAATGTCCTGAAGTCAGCTCTCCCACATTGGAGGCTCAGTCCTGACACCAGGCAGGAGCACCAAGATCTTCTCAGCCACACGGCCAGGCATGTGGGGATTATCTTGCCTTTTGGGAAGTCTGAGGCCTTCTGCCAGCGTTCAGTAGGTGTTCTGTAGGAGTTGTTCCACATGTACATGTATTTTTGATGTATTTGTGAGGAGGAAGGTGATCTCTACATCTTACTCCTCTGCCATCTTGAAGGTCCCCCTGCAGTAGGAGACTCCACTGAAGATGTCAACCTCTGCAAGAGCTAGAGGTGCAGAGGCATTTTTTTCAGAGGGTTTTCAGCTTGCTGGAATGGCAAAAAAGGAGAATAAGAGAAGATCCTCTCTGGAAAGGGAGGAGCAGTAAGACCCACAACTGCAACCACCAGGGCTTTTGGGACACTTGTATCCAGTTTTTTTCCTTTGCTGTTTTTCTCTTCTCTTTTTTTTTTTTTTCCTTTTCCTTTGTGCTTTGTCTAGTTTCACTTGTTCACAGGGTGCTTCATGCAGAGGCCTTGCATCTGGCACTTCAGATCAGAGTGCCTAGTGAGAAATGGCTGCACTCACACCTCAGCTCGGCGGGCCAGACCATATGTCCAGTCTTTTAACTTTAAACGGAATGTTTATAAGTGAAGCTCTTTAGAATAAAATAAATAAGTAAAAGCCAACTAAAATGACTTTAGAATGAATCACTAAATATCTTTTAAGCTGACTTTTTGTTTTACTCTTTTATAGATCAATTTAATATGCTAATACAGATGACCATTTTAGCACTGTTTACAATACATTTATATCCACACAGGTACATTTAATCAAACATACATACTTAAGTTACATACAGAGAGAGAGAGAGCACCAGCTTATCTATTGTAAAGGCAAAAAAAAAGAACTGCTTGAGACTAAAACACTATATTGAAGTGGGAGTTTTTATATTTCGAAAACAGATTCTGAAAGCCCTTTAAAGGGTTCTGAAAGATTGATTCGAATTATAAATTTTTATATGCAAGGTCTCTCTTACAATTTTCCCCTCACCAGCTTATCCCTCTCTATAATACCTTTCTTTGTCATTTTGTCTTTTCTCTCTGATAGAATAAAATAATTTCCAAGGTCAGATTCTGTCTTGTAAGAGCTTTTCCCCGAGGAAATACATGTATCTTCTTAATTTATTGCATCTCACAATAATCTCTCATAGGAAAACTGTAGGCAAATTAAAACCACACGGAGGTGACGCTTACATATGCTTTGGACCATTTCCTACCACTGACTTTTTGTAAAAAGAGTGGATATACTCATCTCTTATTGTCTATTTTATTGGTCACAGAGTGTGATATTTTAATAATTTTTTGTTTGTTTGGCTGCATTGGGTCTTCGTTGCTGTACGTGGGCTTTCTCTAGTTGCAACGAGCGGGGGCTCCTCTTCATTGCAGTGTGTGTGCTTCTCATTGCGGTGGTTTCTCTTGTTGTGGAGCACGGGCTCTAGGCACATGGGCTTCAGTAGTTGTGGTGTGCAGGCTCAGTAGTTGTGGTGCATTGGCTTAGTTGCTCCCAGTAGTTGTGGCACATGGGTTCAGTAGTTGTGGCTCAAGGGCTCTAGAGTGCAGGCTCAGTAGTTATGGCACATGGGCTTAGTTGCTTTATGGCATGTGAGATCTTCCCAGACCAGGGATTGAACCCATGTCCCCTGCATTGGCAGGCAGATTCTTAACCACTGAGCCACCAGGGAAGTCCGTAGAGTTTGATAATTTTAATTTTATGCTATGGTCTATGCTTTTTGTTAGAAAAGGTGCACTTTAGTGTGTGAATGACTTTACTATAAGCTTAAATAAAATATTATTAGGAAAATAAATATTCTGAAATCTCCATTTTTCTCCTGTACTTCCCCCCACTAAGAAACTCTACATATCATTCATTTCAAACAAAACATAGACTGCTTTTTACTATTTATTGTTTTTTATCATGCATATCACTGCTCCTTGTTAGCAGATAAAACTGAGCATTAACTGTGACCTAATTCTGGAAAAAAAAATCTGTTCATGATATCCATTAAGATACAGCCCCTGAGAAATATAAAATGAGACCATGAGTTTTTTCTGGTTTGAATGAGTAAACTAACTTCCTTGTCTAATTCTATGAATCTGATACCTCTCATCAGTACCCCAAATTGCATTCAGCAAATCCCAAACCATTTACTGATGAATGAGCTGCTCTCGTTGAATTCTGAATTGGCATGCTCATTCTCATACAGAGAAATACCTAGACTCTCCTAAATGTAGTTGTTATTGCTGAGACCTGTATCTTCTAAGCAAAGACGCAAATTCTTAGAGTTCAAGAAATACCAGTAGAGTGTATGTTATTGCCCTCATTACTCAAAATTCTTGTGGAAAACACTCTATCAATTCCAGTTATGTTCTAGAAGGGAAAAAAGGGGTGGGGGGAACAATAAAAAGCTGAAAGGCAATCCCAGAATATTTGACTGAGCTGGTTATAGCTACTGAACAATATGTAGTTGTAAAAAGTGTGGTAAAATGATAAAAATAAACTGAGTATTTGTTAAAGAAATGAAAACATGACAATAAGAGATGCCGGAAAGCGATTTAGCTTTCTCCATTACTTCTTCATCACTTGATTATTTTACTGTTTCATTTCTTTTTACATATCAAGTTGATTCTTTTGCATCTGGATTTTGCACAATTCTTTCAATAATGTACGGTTCAGTGGGTATAATTACAGGATTGTTAAAGTTCACATTTTACTATTCATCTTGTTATCGCTAGTAATGGAAGCTTGGAATAAATGCACATAATTACACAGTTGGTCCCAAGTTATTTTTATATTGATCCTGCTGGGATACAATCGAAAAGCAACATTTATTCTCTAGGATTTATTTTTGGTAGTAGTGGGTTCTAGTAAAATGAAAGTAATAAATACATAAATGGACTGGTCCTATGAGTTATCTATAATTTTGGGGTTTTTTTTTTCAAATCAATTCATCTCTCTGAGCCTGCTGAGAACAAGATATGCTTGGAATCTATGGAAGAAAACACACCATCTATCAGAACTTTGATAACAGGAAAATTTTCCTCATGATGTATTTATCATTTGATCTATCATTCTCCCTATCCATAGCAGATTAACTCAGCAACCTACAGGTCTACAGACTAACTTACTTTTAAAGACATTTGAATAGGTTTGATTTCAGTCTAAAGCAATGCCATGCTGTGAAAGTAAGGTGAATTTTCTTGTTTGAATTATGCTAGAAATAGTTTCATAATGCCACATTTATAGTATTCAAAGCGTTTTATAGAAATCTTAGAAGCATCCAAAAGATCCAAATTACTCATTTTTCAAGTATTTATTGAGTGCTTATTATGTGCCAGGTATTGGGCTATATTCCAAAAGCAGTGTTGTTAGATACCCATTTTATCTTCAAGGAGATGGTGGTCCAGAGAGTTAAAGCATTTGCCTGCAGTCTCTCAGCTAGTCAAGAGAAAAGGAGATTAAAACCTACTTCTTCCAGTCATTTTATCCTTCAGTGTTCTTGCTACTAACCAGTACTTTCAAGGTTTATTTTTTCTCTTCCCTTAAACATATAACTTCTTCTCCCTCCCTGTTTTGACTCTCCAGTGAAATGGCATAGAAAAGGAGGATGAGGAACATGTTCTAGACCTTCTGGCACCCGTCTGGTGCTGTCCTCATCATGTCTTGTGAGTGTCCTTGGTTTGTTGTTTGAGACCTAAGAGTTAAAAGGAAGAGTGCCTTGGGCTTCCCTGGTGACGCAGTGGTTGAGAGTCCGCCTGCCGATGCAGGGGACACGGGTTCGTGCCCCGGTCCGGGAAGATCCCACATGCTGCGGAGCGGCTAGGCCCGTGAGCCATGGCCGTTGAGCCTGCGCGTCTGGAGCCCGTGCTCCGCAACGGGAGAGGCCACAACAGTGAGAGGCCCGTGTACCGCAAAAAAAAGAAAAAAAAAAAAAAGAGTGCCTTCTGAAGGAAGATGTGTCTATTTCCACAGTGGTACATGCACTTGTTACACATCAGTGGGCATGGAATCAGTGCCTCTCAGCTCATCTTTCTCTTTAGGGCGACTGTGTTGTTCTTCAGATGAATAGCTTGCCTTGGAGAGAAATACTGCCTAAATATTAAGATTAGATTAGTTTTCACACCTGCCCCACTTTGCCACTAAATTCAAATCCCTCAGCAATCTACTTCCCAATCTTCTCAAGGCATAAAATTCAGTTTAATAAATGGTTTGTATGCCATTATTTCTCATCAATATGTAAAAACTTAAAGGAATTTTTAAAAATCCATACATGTCGCTTAATATGTGAAATGTGATCTGATGAGAAAAGGACATTCTTAGAAGTGTTTCTAATTCCCGACTAAGTCATTGTTCCTATTAAATGTAGGAAAATGTGTGTAATCAAAATGTAGAAGCACAGTGGAAAGAAGGAATCTGTAAAAAAATATATATGTATATATCTCTCCTAAAACAACTTCTGTACAAATTGTAACTTCCTTGACCCTTTACCTTCGCAGTCTACATCATGTTAATATCAAAGAAAGACTGTTTCATTGGTACAGTTGGATTCATTCACTTGGAAATAAGGAGTCTATTTCTCCCTTCAAATCCTCAGCCTCCAATTAATTGCCTATGAAGCTGACTGCATCTGTGATTCTCTAAGAAGCACAGGAGAGAAAGAAATGGGAAGCAAGCTCTCAAGCACTCGGCTCATTACATGAATTCAAAGAGCTCCCTTTGAAGGGAAACTTGTTCCCGAGGTAGATGATGTCACTGATGAGGTCGGGTTTTAGGGGCATCAGTACTAAGGTAGTCTCCTTTTTAATTTTGCTTTTTAAACTATTGAGCTTAAACTATCAGAACATATTTTTAAGAATCCAGTTAATATGGCCTATGCATTAGATAAAGTGCATCTTTTTTTTATGACTGGGAACTCTTAAAGTTGTGTTATGTTCCATATTTGCTATGTATATGAATGTTATGAATACGGATGGATGGATCTGAAGTGTTTCATTCTGAGTGCACCATTACCAGTCCAAATTTATAGCCAAGAAGCAAAGATATTGATGCCATGCAATCCTATTAATCTAGGATATTGCTTTTGTAGATTAGCGCTACTCAAGCTCTACCTTTTAGTTGTAGTTACTTTAAATAAATCTCCATACTGAGCTATCCGGTTTCCTCTTCTGATATAAAATTGCTAAGTGAAAGATACTTGAACGTTCTATCTGCTGACTGACATGTGTTTATTAGGCGCTTGCTCTGTGCCCAGCACAATGATAAACATTGTCAGAAATAGCGTGAAAGCTTCACACGGCATCCCTGGCATCCACAAACATTTGAGGAGGGATGAGAACACATGTGAAAAAAATGAAGCTTCACGTACTACCTTAAGAGTCCCAGCTTAATACTCTGGTGTTGGGGTTTCCTATAAAAAGGTTTTTCATAGTCTACCTTCGGCTTAGCTTTTCATTGTGCAAGCAATTTCATGAGGAAGAAATTTGAGAAAATATAATCCCAGTAATGACTAGAGCCTCTAAAACTTCTGAAATGCCAATAAACATGCTGTGATAAATTTGTCTTTTAGTTTGAGGGACTGATGAGGCAGGGGGGTATGGAGTAGCTTTGATGTTGAGATATTCATCATTCAGGGTTATATATCAAGAGATATATGTCACAGTAGTACTAGAGTCCGTCTGTGGTTTCCTATTGGTGATCAATATGTATCTGGTAAATTAATGAAAGAATGCGAGAATGTATTCTATGAAGCAAAGATGAGTCACCAGGAAGTGGGGAGTTTTGAAGAACAGGTTTAGTCTGTAATATCAGCTATAAAGTTTGAAATGTGGCATTGATAGGATGACTTGTTAGCTCTCCTTGACTGGGTGAGTGGTAGGAGAACTTGTTCGGGGCAATTTTGTATACAAAGCCCAGTGTCAATCAGAAGCATTTAAACACTTGGCATGGATTTGGGCTAGATACCTCTTCTAATATGCAATTCTGCTTTCCTTGTTCTCAAACCAAACCAGATGTCCCATGATATGCCCACCTCCCTTTTACTCATGTGGTCGTCCTCAGTGCCTTCATTACCAATTTCTTTCATTTGATGTGCAAGGATCGTTTTGTTTTCCTTTGGCTCACCCTAAAGAGCAAAATGTTGATGTCTCTGACACGCTGGAAACATACAGTTTGCTGTCTCTTCACACTCACCCTGATGCTGGCTAAGGTGCAGGACAAGAGACCCTGAGATCTGACCACATCCAAAACCAGTCATGAGGGATGACCACCATCTGATCCTTCCTGCTGGGTGCCTGATTAAAACTGAGTGTCAGCAAAGAGACTGGGGCATCTGTCACTGGCTTTCTTGTTCAGATGTCAGAGCATCATCACTGGATACACAGGAGAAAATGTAAATTGTGAAAATAAAAATAGTGCAGACAGAGGGCTGGAAGTACAGAGAAGTGTTCCAATAGTACTTTATATGGAGCTCTGTTATTATTGTATGCTATCATTATATGTTTTCACATCAGTTTCCTCTTTAAACTGTGGAATTCAGCAAAGTGGGGGCCATGTCTGGTTTATCTTTATTTCCAGTACCTCGCACAGGTTAATGTATGTCGTAAGCATGTAACAATTATTATTCATTCATTTTGTTGGATGAATGAATAATGCTTAAAATTAAGGTTTGCATCTCTTGATTATTGGAGCCTCACTCTTTGTGAGCCCATTGACATTGTGAAATGTTCAGGCTTCAACATTGTTATATGTATTTTTTTTGTTTTGGATTTGATTGTGAGGACCAACAAAGTAATTCAGAAAGTGTATTACTTTTCTGCTTAGTTCTTTGTAAGGTATAGGTGCCTTTTTTCCTCCCCATCTTCTCTATTTTCAGCTACGGACTATTCAACTGTAGGCCTCCTAATAAAACGTACCTACTTCTTTCAAAGTTTTCCTAAAAGCTAGAAGTTTTCAGTACAAGAAATCTTAACCTATTTGAGGGCAATTTATTTTCTTAAAATCATTTCTGAGCTGAGAGCACTTTAGAATCTAGACTGATTTTGGTGAATCCTTAGGCATAAGGTAATCATTGTGTGATGGTGTTGAGTGAAGAGGTAGAAGCTAGGATGTACCGGAGTATGAGCCTTCAACTAAGGTGCATTCAGGAACATTTTTGTGGCAGGTGGGTATTGCGGTTGAATGTTTTTGTAAGGTCTGGACTCCCGGGGTCCTGCCCGTGTTTGTATGACAGCTGCTTCTTCAATAACGTGGCAGGTGCATGGCACAGGTTCTGCCTGCTTTCTGCAAGTGAACAACCTTGTCTGCATCTAAAGGCCTCTCCCGTGGTGCTGGAATGCCTCTGACAGCATTTCAAAGTTTGTGACGGCAGGACTGTAGCTTCATGGTAGAGGACTGTCATTCTTGAAAATGTCACTGAGGTCAGCTCTGACTGTAACCATTTGTATCCCATTGTCAAATGAGGTATAGATTCAGAGCTCATGGAAACAAGAGACTCACATGATGAGGCAAATTGGGGAGAGTTTAATTGGCTGTCTGGTCACTCCCCACTTCGTCCTCTATCTCCTTTCCATAAAACATGCTTTCTAGTTTCTGCCAATAAAAACCTTTAGTTTTTTTATACTGGTCTTCTCTTCCTATCCACATCTGATTGCTGTTCCTACTGGGCAAGTGGAAATACAATATCTACAAAGTGAATTCTCGGATATAAGGCAGGTATATAGGTGGGAATCATGAGGAGCTAAAAAGAAAAATGATATTCCCATCAGGATTCTGAGTGTACTCTGAAGTAGGACCTTCTAAGCACTTCAGAATCTGTTCAACGGTGTTTTTCCAACAAAGAGAAGGCTGGGCTCATCGGAAGGGCATCCTTAGGGGAAATACTATTGCATTGGGTGGGAATCAGGAGACCTGGATATTAGTTCCAGCATAGTATGTGGTAATGTGATATTAGTCATGGCAATTTCTTTAGGGTATTTGCCCTTTGAGGTGAGGAGAGTAAGGTGGAGGGGGTATGCCACGTTGGACACAGAGGCAGTCAGGGTGAGGGGGCTGTGTGTGTATGGACATGGATGGTGCCAGTTCTAGATTCTGAACTACATCAGTGTTTCCAAAGTGTCCTCCAAGGCTCTGTTAGATGTAGGTATTTCAAGGAAAAATGTTCCCTACAGGAATCAGTTTGAAAAAGTTCTGGGTAAACAAAGTTAAATGATTCTTATTTATTTGATTTTTACAACGAGACCCTCAAGAATTCTTAGTATGATAATGTGCTCTGTGTAGTTCCAAGGGGGGTAGATAGGCAGTATTGTGCAAACTTACTTGAAGATGAAATGCCTTTGGGATATAATATCTCAAAAGGCCAGCTCTCTTTGAAAGACTTTAAGAAACGTTGAACTCTGTGGTCTCCAGAAGTTCTTCAATTCTATTGTCATCAGAATAACTGGCACTTCCAAGCCTTTGCCCTTCATCTCTAGAGTGTTGACTCTGCTGCCTCACAGACTTTGTCTTTCATGCTTCTTTTTCTCTGAAGATGGACCCTGGTCGCCCTCTCAGTACCCCTGAAAAATGGGAAGTTTTTTCCCTTCTTTTTAACCTGGAGTCTATGTATAATTCATCACCCTCAGTCAAAAGGAAATTCCTTATTTAAGTGCTCCAAAGTTTTTGTCCTGTCAATTTTTGTAAGGTAATTCCACAACATCCAGATCAACAAATAGTTACCAAATAGGAGGCATAAAATAATCTTCCAGGGTTCTTAATATAGCATACAATGCAGTCAGTGAATGATGTATCATTACATGAAACATTAAGAAAATTGTAAAAGCGTTAGATAGAAAATTGGCAACTGGTAAACTGTCCATGATGATTTTGGGTTCCCATTTCACTTCCATGTATCAATCAACTTATAGTCTCACACTTTATCCTCCAGAAACCCTCTGAATTATCATCAGTTGCTACTCTGAAGTAGCATTTAATAGACGTCTAGTATTTATTTAACAGTATTCTAGCAAGGTTACTGGATTATAATCTTGGCTCTACTACATTTTAAACAGTGTGACTTCTCTGTGTCTCAGTTTCCTGCTTTGCAAAATAGGATAATAAAAGCTCTCTCACTGAATTATTATGCGAATTAAATGAGTGAACACAGTTAAATCACACAGAACATCTACGGTACATAGTAAGTCCTTATAAAGTGTTAACTATTATTATTATCATACAAAGAATATCTTTTTTAAAAAATTAATTAATTTTTATTTTATTTTTGGCTGCGTTGGGTCCTTATTGCTGCACACGGGCTTTCTTTTAGGTGCGGCAAGTGGGGGCTACTCTTTGTTGCGGTGTGTGGGCTTCTCATCGCAGTGGCTTCTCTTGTTGCGAGCACGGGCTCTAGGCGCATGGGCTTCAGTAGTTGTGGTACTTCGGCTCAGTAGTTGTGGCTTGCGGGCTCTAGAGCACAGGCTCATTAGCTGTGCTTCACGGGCTTCGTTGCTCCGAGGCATGTGGGATCTTCCTAGACCAGGGCTCAAACCCTTGTCCCCTGCATTGGCAGGCGGATTCTTAACCACTGTGCCACCAGGGAAGCCCACAAAGAATATCTTTGAAAGGATACATGAAATAAGGGTAGAAGTTACTGCCTGTGTAAAAAGGTACAAAGAAACTGCCCGGGAAGACAGAAATGAGGTAAACTTATTTTTCCCTTCATGTGGTTTTATACTGTTGAATTCTTAAAAATCATATATGTGTCTCACCTAATTTAAAACAAAATCAAAATAAAACCAGCATCAATAGCTCTGCTTTACAAGTGAGGAATTGAGGTTCTAACTTTATAATTGACTTTTCCTATTCCCTATGTATAAGAAAATAGTAAAGTCAGAATTTGAACCAGGGGTTCAAACTCCAGCAGGGCTCTTTCTAGCTTTTCACTTCTAGACAGGCAGGGAAGAGGTTGAGAAGTATGTACGTGTGAGGGGATGAGGTTGGGTGGGTGGTGGTAGTATTAGATATTTCTGGAAAAGCTTTTAAAAAATTGAACTCTTTCCTTAAGTTCTATAGATTTGGGCACTGGTCTCTGATTTTTTCATTCCTACTGTAAGTAAACACCCATTCCCAGTCCTTCACTTCTAACTGGGACCTCAGCGGACTAGGCAGCGTGGACATGCCAAGGTGAACCTGCACAGGGCGTAAGGAACCTGTATAATATAGTTTGGCACTGTGGAAGTTAGCATATGTTTGCTTGCTATCCAACCAACCCTCTTACACCTTTCATTTGTTTTGAACATTAAGCCTCCCATTTTTATCTGTCCTCTTTTTGATGAAATGGACATGCAAATTTTCACAACCCACTCAGCCTCTTCTCTCTCTTAGACAGAAGAAGTAATTGTACTATGAATCCATCCTGAGTCCCAAGGAGGCAAGCTCAATATTTGTCTCCAAAAAGCCTCTCATTCATTCCTTTTCATGTAAGAAACATAATTGGCAACGTTTTTTTTTCACAGCTTGTAAATTCCAAGAAACGCTGTATCGTTTGTTTTTATTTGCTCTGTAGCCAAAAACTTTAAAGGGTCCGTTTTGTTCAGCAGTGCAAGTCCCCAAAACGCACAGCTCCTCGGTCCGGGCTCTAACATGATTTCAGAAAATTTATGCAGGGGCCATCTGAGTAATAAACCACAGAGGAGAAGGAATGCTTCAACCAGTCACCCCTTAGCTACTGACTGAATGAGCGCCATGCTTTACCATCTCAGAATGAAGCTGCTTCGAATGTATGCTTCATTTTATTACCCAATGTAACCCATCTAGATAAATTTCACGTCTTTTAGATTTGCTTCCTTTTAGTATATATATCTTCCCCAGACTTTTCATTAATATTATGATACTTAATAGGAGTATCCCCCTCCCTTCCCTTTATAATGTAACAGCTCTAAATTGGCCTTTGGTGAATTTATCATCATCGCTGTTCAAATTAGGCCAGTGTTTTTACTTCATTATGCTGGAAGTCCTCTCAGCTGCAAAATCGAGCTTGATGTCTTTTACCTGAAGCAGTGCTACTGGCAAATGTTTCTTAGAGGTTTTTGCAAACCAGGACTTGCCAGACACTTTCCCTCCCCTACCCCTTGTTTCCATTTGGTTCAGTTCATATAAGCATTTAACACAGTTTATTAAGTGGTGATCGAAAGGGATATAAAGTAGGAGAAGATTAATGATCTGTCCTCAAGAGGCTTTCAGTCCACTATGTGGGTGTTGGAGTTTGAGGAGTCTGAAAGGGAAGAGGAGGCAGGTATTTGAGCAAAAACCACACTCTGCCATGTTCCTTGCTATACTGAGTTATGTCTAAGTTGTAATGGGATCATGGGAAGAGGAACTTCTCCACATTTACTGGGGCTTGAGAATTGAGTTTTCTTAATCATGTATAAACTGAAGTTCAACTCTCTGATGCCTCTGGATGGAAGACTTAGCACTGTCCTTTTGAATGAGAAAATGCAGAAGAAAAATAAGCTAGATTTGGTTTAAGAGTGAGGAACTACCCATACCCAGTCAGCCATCTTACCTGAGCAGAGATGAAAAGGTATTTGCACGTTATTACTATGTTAATCTGGAGTTTGGTCCTTGCTTCTCAATGTGATGCTACATCTTTTAGACCATAGGCATTTCTTCTGGCTTTGTAATCATGAAGATATTTAGGATCTGAGAGTTGTTTTAATAATAGGTTTCACAGCCTGGCACCCTTGGATTTAAATTCTCACCTAAACAAAATATAATCTGTAGCAAATTATTTAATCTTACTGAGTACATTTTCTCATCTATAAAGTGAGGCTAATAATAGTGCAACTTCATAAAAGTGTTAGGATGATTAAATAAAATAAAACATATAAAGCTCTAGGCACAATATCTGGTATATGATAAACCCTCAATAGATCTTAACCTCAGTTATCATTATTGTTGTTGTTACTTCGTAAGCTTTTCTCACTTTTTTTCTAAAAGTTCTCTACCTCCATTTCTCTATTCAGGTAACTTAAGACTTTGGTTATGATGTCGAGATGATAATTTAAGCAGCATCTGAATCAGCAACCTCTGTTTTTGTTGTTATTTTTTTTAAGTGGCTCTTTTTTTAAAAAGTATGTTTCATATTTTGCTGCTACTGTCTGCACATGATTTGTGGGTATGTCTTGTGTTGTTCAGCCTCAGGGAGCTCTAGCGTATGTGGGCCTCTGCCTGTTTTCCTTAGGAAACCGAGACAGTTCTCTTAGATGATTTCATTGTGATGATTTCACGCCCCACAACCTCATGGTGTTTTGCAGTGCAGAAGGACAGAGTGCAACAGAGAGACTCACAGCCCCAAGCTCAGTCCTGGACTGGAGTTTATTCTTCAGCCAGGGCCATCAATTCATCACACACATCACCACGTGGACCTCTCTCCTAGCCATGTTTCCGTGGTTCTCAGACTCTTTAGAGGGAGAGGCAATTAATTCTTCTTTTGGAGTATTCCATGTTGAGTAGTATGGTATGAGATTATCAGTCACAGAGTAAAAAAGTGAGTTACTTCCCATTGCTTTCTCCATTGAGAAGCACTGATGCAAATAAGCCCATTAAAGCTAGCCTCAAAGACAGTCACAGAGGCTGCGCGAACAAGGGCAGGCTATGGAGTAAGACCTGGGTGTGAGCCTTGGCTGGCTGCCTCTCAGCTACGTCTTTGGCAAGTCACCCAAGCCTTCATTTCTTCATCTGTTAATTGGGAAATAATAAAAATCACCTTGTGGAGGTGTAAGAATCCGATGCCTCCAACACGGTAAGGACTCAATGACTGTGAGTTATTATATTGTTAGATATGCTTCTTTTAGTTACGCAAACCTGTTGCTTTTATTCAAGAGTCAAAGATGAAAGGGTCCAAGGACTAAGGCTTTATCTTTGAAGGACCCCTAAGGGATGGTGGATTAATGAAAGGTCTCTCTCTCTGAATAATCAAAAACTCTAAAAGGAGCCAGTGAAAGTCAGGTTTAAACAATCTGTGAAGAGCGGACTTGGAAGCAAAACACAAGATAAGAATAAGGAAAGGAAAGATGTCGCTGTGTTGGTTTTGATTTTCTAACTGGAAAAGGGTCAGGGGTTAATCAGACCATGATGTTGAAAGCAGTTTGGAAATATCATTGCAGACATACGTCATTTGTGAAGTATCTACATAAAGCATTCATCATCCTTCATCTCTGCTTTTCCGTTCCCATAACCCACCCCCAAGTCATCCTCTGCCCAGCCCTTTCTGCTGCCACAGTGTAAGGCAAATTATATTTTCCAAAATATGTAAATGAAAGTCAGAAATAAGACAACATAGTGCTTTAGTGACGTTGGTTTAAATCTCTCTCAAGACGGAGATTCTCCCAAATTGTGCCTCCTCAGCCTTATAAGCAACTGTCCCTTCCCTGAAACACTGCAATGCCACTAAATGAAGCTTCAAATCAAGGCAGTGATTACTTTTGAGACAATGACAGCCCCTTGGTATATTATATAGTATTTATTAAGTCAATATGTGTGCAGGAATTTTTTTTTTTTTTTTTTTTTTTTCGGTACGCGGGCCTCTCACTGCTGTGGCCTCTCCCGCCGCGGAGCATAGGCTCCGGACGCGCAGGCTCAGCGGCCATGGCTCACGGGCCCAGCCGCTCCGCGGCACGTGGGATCCTCACGGACCGGGGCACGAACCCGCGTCCCCCGCACCGGCAGGCGGACTCCCAACCACTGCGCCACCAGGGAAGCTCAGGAATTTATTTTTAATCACCCTATATTTACATGAGTAAGTATAATAGACCGGGATGGCCTATATTAAAAAAACAAAAACACACACAAAAACAGCGATTAGTAGTAGATTTTACTATCTTCTTCCACAGTGAACCCTACAACTGTTCCATCAGATGCATTCTACAGATTGAATAGAATTCATTTTGAGAGGAAGCTTTTTGAAGTGAAAAGAATCTGTATCTCAGGCACATGAATGGGATTGTAGTCGCAGCTCTGTCATTTGCTGGGGGGGACTCTGGGCAAGTCATTTAGACTTTTTGGGCCTCCATTTTCCTTATCTTTAAAATAAAGTTAATGATTTTCGGGCTTCCCTGGTGGCGCAGTGGTTGAGAATCCGCCTGCCGATGCAGGGGACACGGGTTCGTGCCCCGGTCCGGGAAGATCCCATATGCCGCGGAGCGGCTGGGCCCGTGAGCCGTGGCCACTGAGCCTGCGCGTCCGGAGCCTGCGCTCCGCAACGGGAGAGGCCACAACAGTGAGAGACCCTCGTACCGCCAAAAATAAAAATAAAAAAAAAAAGTTAATGATTTTAATATTGCTTCAAATTGGCATAGATGTGAGACATATAAAATAATGTTTTTGAAAGCATCCAGAAAACCATAAAGCATTCTGCAAATATTATCTAACAAAATATAGAAATGACTAGTTAGTGTCTTTAAGGGATGTCATGAGAATCATAAAACCAAAATATGTGCTGTGTCACAGCTTGGAAGGGGTTTGTATGGCAGTCAAACTATCTCTAATTGAATGTCCAACTACTGAAATATAGGTAATCTCTGATGTTATTAATCTTTTTTTTTGATAGGAGGGAATTAAGACTTGGCTTCAGAAAGAATTAATGAGAATTACACAGATTCAGATCTTCTCCATTATCCCATTGGTCATGTCTAATAACTTGCCATGAAATTGCATTGGTTTCTACAAAGTGGTTGCATATGTTGGTTCCCCTTTTCAACTGAACGTATCATAGTACATATGTCTGCCTCAGCATCCTGGTTTTAGGAAAATGTAGATGCTGGCTTTTTAATTTTTTCCTGGAGGAAAAGGTTTAAAAACCTATATCCTATATTCCCCCCTAGAGAAGGGGGGTTTCTTCAGTACTCAGCAAGTAATCTTTTTATGGTGTAGGTAATAAGGAACCTGACGGATAATTGTCACTCTAGGTAGTGAAAGAATAGAGGCTTGCTTACACAATGCTGGCGTACCCAGATACACGTAATTACAGCAGAGTAAATTACCAGACTTTGAAACAGAATAGCACAGAGAGCAAGGAACACAGATAAAGAAGGCTCTGCCCCAGAAATGAAGAGGAGGGCAAGAAATCAAAGCAGAATATTCCAGTCACCATTTACAGGAAGAAACAAGGGCAGCAAAATGGAAAGTCTTTCATAGACATGTAAGATAAAGAGGTGGGAGAGATGAAATATACTCCCTTCTAAATAAAGGTTTTATGTGTGTAATGGATTCAGTGAGATTGACTGCTCTTTAAAAAGTCTGTTACCAAGAAGAGCAAATATAATAGACTATTAAGAGGAAAAGGACATTAAAAAGCACATATTGATTGATTAAAGCAAAAGTTAAAATTTGGAATATTTATTATATAAAAGTCAGCAAAGTTGACCTAGATACGGGGATATTACTGGAATTTGTTAGAATATACATTGACTAAATTTTGCTATTTTTGTATCATAATTATGACTAGAATAGAAATCAGAAATTTTGACTTAAAAATTAGTTGATGGGATTAGTTACTTCAAATTATCAAGATACAGTTTGGATAAAAATATTTTGTAGGAACAAATAGCAATATTAGGCAAAATTTATATTTTGAGGCACATAGGGAAATCCAAAGAGAAAAGATATTGTAATGCTTTTTCGAATTGTGTTGAAAAGCTTCATCATTTATGTTAATGTATTATTCAATTAAGATGTGTAAAGAGCACGTAAGTCACTAAGGTTAGTTCTGGGGTCAGAGGGAAGTGGAGACAATGATAATAATAACAACAACAGTAGTTCATATCCAATTTCATATATTTCATCTGCCACCATGGTAAGCAATTTACCTGAAATATCTTTTATGTCTCACAACATATTTTTAAATAGGCACACTTATTTACCGCCTTGGTTTTTCAGATATGGATATTGAAGCCCTGATAACTGAAAGAACTTGCTGCAAGTCACAACCTAGTAAACATAACATAGGGTTTTTACCCAGGCAGTCTCAAGATAATATTTGTTGAAGGCCTACTAATAACCAAACATTGAGACAGTATTTACATACATTAGTTATCTCAGTGGTTCTTAACCTGGGGTGCATATCAAACTCACCTTGGAAGCATTATAAAACCCTGATACCTAGGACCCACACCAGGCTAATTAAATCAGAGCCTCTGACACCATGAGGGGGACTTGGCATCAGCGTTTCTTAAATATAAATATGATATAAACATCAGTATTTTTTAAAAGCCTCCCAGGAGATTTTTAACATACAGTCAGGTTTTTGAATCATGGTGCATTTAATATTCATTGCAAAATCTATACATTTTATTATTCCTACTTTATTTATGAGGACTCTGAGAATTAATGGTGATAACTGACTTGCTCCATCAAGGTCACTTACCTGATAAATGGCTGGGCTAAGATGTAAATGCAGTGCTGTCTGTCTCAAGAGCCCACATTCTTCCTGATGCCTCAGTGTCTAGCCATTTTAACCGGGGCAATAAATTCACGTGTTCCTGTTATTTAGTGTTTATTATAGAATTTAGCTTTAGCCTCCATCTCATCTTATAATATTCACCATTCGTTACAAACAAAAGGAGCTAGTTAACAGCATCTTTTGAACAACCACTCTGACTGGAGCATCATGGTAATTGCTGTGGGAAAGCACAGGGACAGCTATGCACAGGTTCCCTCTGCAGAGATCACTACCTGTCTGCAAGAATTCGAACCCTGGGCTCCAGGGCCTGACCCATAGAGTCCCACAAATCATTTGGGAATACTTATAATTTTCATCTATTAGCAGAGGCTCATGAACCTGAAAACTTAAAAACTGCTGCCTTGCTTGGTATGTAAAGGACGTGATTCCAGAAGCAGTGGCACTTTCTCTTGATTTAGTTTTGTGAAAGCAAAACAATACCCTTTCATGGTGTTTTTGAGTTTGATAAACTGTCAAAAACTATTTACAGATTAAGTCTAGGGAAAGCTGTTTTGTGTGTGCGTGTGTGTGCACATTTAATGAAATGCAGGATGTGAATATAAAACAATAAAACAAATTTTATTAGTGGTTCAGAGCATTTATTTATTTATTTATTTATTTATTTATGGCCACGCTGCAGCTTGCAGGGATCTGAGCTCCCCAAGCAGGAATCAAACCCAGGCCTTTGGCAGTGAGAGCGCAGCGTCCTTCCACTGGACTGCCAGGGAAACCCCTACAAATTTTATTAGTGGTTCAGAAACTAGATCTGAACAAGGGTTTTCTTGTTCCTAGCAATAAAACACTACTGAGAAAAATGACTCATAGCACAGTTTTGAAGAATTGTATTCATTTGCACATATATAAATTCACACATATATACATACATGCTACATTTGTATTTAACGTATGTATACACATATGTATGCATGTGTACATACTGGCATATTTTATAGAAAATTGACTTTATTATTCATAACAATTCTGACAGAATCCATTATTTTAAAATACATTAATAATTTTTATACTGATAACTTAAATGAGAAAAAGGTCGATAATGTTGCATATATTAATACATGGAACACAATACGGATAATATTTACATAATTATAGACCCATACAGATATTTTCTGATATATTTATATGTGAAATTGAAAATATATCTGAAAAGTATATACACACATTACTGATGTGATATATATTTATATATACAAACGTGCCTCACGGACTCTGAAATTTGTGTAGAACACATGTTCTCAGCTCTGGTTGATTATCAGAATCACTTACAGAGCTTTTTAATAACCTGAGTCCCACCAGCCCTGACTGGGATTTAGTACGTCCAGAGTGACCCCCACATCTGTGTTTCTAGAAAGCTCCTTGACTGACTGGGCTGCTTTGCTGGAGAACCAGTCCTGTAGCCTGTGCATAGGTAGAGATTGGGAAGGAAGGAGTCCAGACAACAGACATTCGAATAAGTAAAGAAGAGGCCAGAAGAACTCCTCCCAGGAGGGTGCTTGTTCATGTTAAACCTGTTGATCCCATCCTATGTTAATCCTTCTACTTGATCTTACACAAACAAAATATCAATAGTAATAATTAATGTCAGAGGAAGGGCATTTTTTTTTAACTCTGCTTGTATTACAACTACTACATATCTGGCCTAAGAGGGGAAATCTTGGAGAGAGAATAGCTACCTTCACGGTACTATCCATTGGTCAATGCACTATTTATTAAAGTTTGTTTTCCCACTGAAGAAAGAAAATCCACCTTCAAGGAATGAAATAGAGAACATTTTCTGAACCTGTAGTATAATGCAAAGGGAAGAGACAGCTGATCTCTTTGGGGAGGGAGGTGTTAGGAAGGCCAGAGGCAGCTGTCTCAGAAATATAATAGAAAGGTGCCATAGGGACAGAACATAACTTAAAATAGGTGAATTTGAAGAGAGGAATTTTTCCTTCCCTCTTAATTTTTTTTTCTTCTCTTGAGCATACATAGTTCTTCAGTTAAGTGGTATCCTGTGATTAAATATAAAGCTCATGAAGCTCCTCCCCAAACTCATCCCAGCACCTGAATGGACCATTTCCTCCTTTATGCCCTCGTACTGATTTCTATCTATACTTACCTTGCATATAATCCTTTGTCAATATGTCTTCTTTTAAATTGTAAGTTCATTGGTAACAACATACGTTAATCATTTTTGTTGGTGCTCAATAAATGTTTGTTGAATGAATGAATGAACACTTGAATGAATAGAAACCCTCTGAGATTTGCATATTTCTCTGTCAGTGGGGCTTTGCTTCTCTTTCTCCTGAGCTTTATGATATGGCATCTACATCGTAGGTGATCTAGTGTAAGGTTAAAAAACAGCCTCCAAGTTAAAAAGCAAAAATCTTAAGCTGTGTTTAGTACCTGAGTATAATCATAAAACAATGGTCTTCTTTAGTTTGAGGAAGGACTAAGACCTCAAGCCTCAGAAACCGTGAAATTGACCTAGATATTAGTGTGTCTTCCTAGCATGGAATTAAGGGGTGAAGGGGAGACTGTGGGCAGAGGCTGTGTGGCCACTTTGGCAGTCTATGAGTGATCAGGGCCTGGACTTTCATGTCTTCTAGGAAAGCACATTGACAATAGGCAGAAAATCCTTAGCTAGAACTCACCAGCTGACAGCTTGGCCAGTGAAATTGTGAATTTCCACTGAATCCAAATGAAGTGTTAAGACAGCATCTCAAACATCTCTTGCATAATGAGATTCTGTACCTGGCTAGTAGGTCAGCAGTCTGATTTACCAGTCAGATTTCAGTTCACACGTTCAGTCTTCAGTAAGGACCCTGGGCTCATCTGTGACATTTCCCTTTCTTCCTTTGCTGTAACTGCATCCATCCACTTTCATCGCGGATCTAAGCAGTGAAGTTAAATTGACAGGAAGCTCCATCTTCAGAGCACTCTGAATTGGACTCATGCCATGCCCTTCCCACTCCCAATTTTACATGAATGGATACAGGTGTAGTTTCTGGATAAGAAACCATGCCTCAAGCAGTGTTGTGTGTGTGCCTCCTGTACAATTGTTAGTGTCTTGTGCAGTTTCCAAGGCCAAGCTACAAACTAGCCAGCCCCCTCTTCCCTGTTTAAATCACCCATGTAGTACTAGGATTTTCTTAGAATGCCCTCTCGGGAAAGTGTTTTCTTTTGTTTCTTTTAAATAAATAAATAAATTTATTTATTTATTTAGGCTGTGTTGAGTCTTCGTTGCTGCACGCGGGCTTTCTCTAGTTGCAGTGAGCGGGGGCTACTCTGTTGCGATGCGCGGGCTTCTCATTGTGGTGGCTTCTCTTGTTGTGGAGCATGGGCTCTAGGCACGTGGGCTTCAGTAGTTGTGGCACACGGGCTCAGTAGTTGTGGTTTGCAGGCTCTAGAGTGCAGGCTCAGTAGTTGTGACTCACGGGCTTAGTTGCTCCGTGTCATGTGGGATCTTCCCGGACCAGGACTCGAACCCATATCCCCTGCACTGGCAGGAGGATTCTTTTTTTTGTTTGTTTTGTTTTGTTTTTGGTTATCGGCAGGCGGACTCTCAACCACTGCGCCACCAGGGAAGCCCCAGGAAACTGTTTTAAGATGTTTTAATTGAGCAATGAATCTATAGAGAAGGATCTGAATGAATGGTTTTAAAAATGAAACCCTTTGAACTCGAATCGTGCTTTTTATCGAACAATCACGGAGCCCCAGACAAACTAACTCATTTACTCTTCTTATGTCTCAGTGAGGTAAACAG
This sequence comes from Physeter macrocephalus, assembly GCF_002837175.3. Taxonomy (NCBI): domain Eukaryota; kingdom Metazoa; phylum Chordata; class Mammalia; order Artiodactyla; family Physeteridae; genus Physeter; species Physeter macrocephalus. The sequence goes on from NC_041224.1 coordinate 159,211,577, forward strand.
ATGGAAGATATCCACTTACTTCTACCAATGCAAAAGCAGGAACAAAGAGAAATTGTAAAAATTCTTCAAGGTTCCCAGAGGCTTGGAAATCATGTTTCTAGCAAAACTCTTGACTTTCTGCCTGTTCCCAATCTCTGCCCGTTTAAATAATGAAATTCTGCATTTTAAAAATTGTTTACTTTATATTGGAGTATAGCTGATTAACAGTGTTGTGTTAGTTTCAGGTGTACAGAAAAGTGATTCCGTTACACATATACATGCATCTATTCTTTTTCAAATTCTTTTCCCATTTAGGTTACTGCAGAGTATTGAGCAGAGTTCCCTGTGCTATACAGTTGGTCCTTGTTAGTTATCTATTTTAAATATAGCAGTGTGTACATGTCGATCCCAAACTCCCAATCTATGCCTCCCCCACCATTCCCCCCAGGTAACCGTAAATTCATTCTCTAAATCTGTGAGTCTGTTTCTGTTTTGTAAATAAGTTCATTTGTATCTTTTTTTTTTTTTTTTTTAGATTCCTCATTTGTCTTTCTCTGTCTGATTTTACTTCACTTAGTATGATAATCTCCAGGTCCATCCATGTTGCTGCAAATGGCATTATTTCATTCTTTTTAATGGCTGAGTAACAATTAGAAGAGAAATGTGATGGAAGACTTCCAGCTGGTCCAGTCTTTGGACATAAAGCTGGGATTCCAGCAACCCTCAAAGAAGACAGCTTTGACAAAGTTCCATAGGCCATGACTCTAAAGAGCCCATCCTTCTCGGAATTCCAGACTCATCTGGCTTTTCCAAGTCAATAGAAGCAGTCACGCCTTCACCTATCTCACACTCGTAACTTCTCCACCTTCAAGTGTGCTGACCACATACCAGGTCTTTGCAGCTCCCAGAGTTGATCTCATTAACTTGTCTCCTTTAAACCCAAGCAAAACCCTTGACTCTTAGTTCAGCTACTGATATGTCACTCTCATAATATTCATTCTCATGGAAATCTGAGCTCCTCAGTCCCCTACACAGCTCCCAAAGCCAACTTGTTTTGCTGCTGAAAAATACCTCAATACACTTTGATTGCTGGCATTAGTTTCTCCACACTTCCCCAGAGATAGTCACGTTATACATGAATATTGCCTTGGGAGGTAGGCTCATTTTTCCAAGCTCGAAGTAAAAAAAAAAAAAATCAAAAATGTCCAAAGTGTTGTAACATTTTTCACGGAATGGATATAATGGAGTCAATAATCATTTTGGGAAGTGACTGCATATCCACCACTGAGCCACACAGCCACACATGAGAATACAGGAGAATAATGAGTGTCAGCCTTCAGGGGTCCACAAAGGGCATGTGAGGGAGCAAGGGACCAACTGACCAACTAGTAGATGTTAAGAAAGTAATGTAAATCAGTATGAGCTCGAGAACTAAAGTAATACGCGATGCACAGAACCGTTATCTATTGAGCGCCTATTCTTTGAAAAGTGTTGTACTCAGTGCTATGGGAGATGCAAATACGTTTATAATACGACCACTTGTAGTAGTTTGTTAGGGCTAGTGTAACAAATTCAGACAGACGGTGGCTTAAAACAACAGATGTTTATTTTCTTGCAGTTCTGGAGACTAGATGTCCAAAATTAAGGTGTTGGCAAGGTCACTGTCTCTCTGAAACCTGTAGGGGAGAATCCTTCCTTGTCTCTTCCTAGCTTCTAGTTGTTGCCGGAATTTCTCGCATTCCTTGGCTTGCAGATGCATCACTCCAGTCTCTGCCTCTGTCATCACATGTCCTTCTGCCGTGTGTGTGTGTGTGTGTGTGTGTGTGTGTGTGTGTGTGTGTGTGTGTATTTACGAGGCCTTCTTATAGTGAGGACAGACGTATTTAGGGTCCACCCTAATCCAGTATGACTTCATCTTAACTAATTACATCGGGAAAGGCCCTATTTGCAATAAGGTCACCTTCTGAGGTTCCAGGTGGAAAAGAATTTTAGAGATACTATTTAACCCAGTATACCCCTTAAAGATCTTATCTTTGAGGGCTTATTTTATGAGGTTCATACATGGTGTGCCATTGGCTGTTCAGAGAAGGAGGGCCAGTGTCCATGCAGACTTTGGAAAGGCCGTGTGGGTGCAGGTCTGACCATTGCTATATTTTCTTAGAATTATGGTATCCAATGTTGCAATTTAGATCACAACCTACTATGTGCCAAGTCCTGTCCTAGGCTCTTTTTACTTAATTTAATCTTTTCCTTACAATAGCCTTTGTAGTGAGTATTCTTCTTTCCATTTTATAGGTAGGAAACTAGTTCAGGAAGTTTAAGTAACTTACAGGAGGTAAGTTAGGAAATGGGACTCAAACCAAACCAGCTGCAAATTCTGTTCTTCAGGCTGAACTTACATATTTCTGGTGGAGAAAGCACAGCTTACATCCCAGTCAACTGTAGATTTAGATCTCAGTCAAAACATTCGTCATGACCTTCTTTGAAGCTAGAAAACTGGTCGTTCTGGGTATGGTATCTCAGCCTGCCAGATCTATTAATTCTCTTTTGGTATCTGTCAGGGAGAAGAAGACTACACAATTATCAGAGTTTATTATCTTCATTAAGCCTCCAAGCCCTTTGAAGATCAAAGTGGCTATTTTGAACTTGTCCATGTTTTATGTAGTCACACTCCTACATTCTCCTTGTCTTCCTTTGTGTTTCTCGGTCATGAGTAGGACAGAGATAGTTACTGAACACAAGGAGGGGTAAACATGACACTCTCGAGGCACGCGCATTGGATCTTATAAACTGAAATGTTTGTGATGTCCTGCTAGCAATTCTCAAGCATCAAGTAGATACAGGAATTCACAGGCAGGGTAAATAGGTGTCCAGGGAACTGGTGTATGGTGTAACCTCTTTGTAATCTTACTCCATGATTTAGGAAAATCTGGCTCCTGCAAGGCCAGATCCTACCTATAGACCTGTTTTGCTTGGTAAAGTGTTTTAAAGTAAATTTGGGGTTTGAATGACTTAAGGAGGACAGGCACTCTCCAGGTTCTCACAAGCCTCACTCCTCCTCACTTACCTCTGGCCTGAACTACGTATTTATGTTAGTCCTCTAGTCCCTGGAAGCAGTTCTGTCTGCCACCCTAACTTAGAACAGTAGTAATCAAAATGTGGTCCCTGGACAGGCAGCATCTGCATCTCCTGGGAACTTGTCAGAAATGCAAATTCTCTAGTCCTTCAGACTTACTGACTCAGAAATTTGGTAGAGAGTGTGGGGTGGGGAGGAGACCAATTTGTTTTAACAAACCTTCCAGATTATTCTGCTGTGCAATGTACTTTGAGAACCACTGACTTTGAGATAAACTAAAATTTCTCCCAGAAAATCTTCCTTTCTTGGAAAAGAATAGTATCTGCTCCCTTTTGAGAGATGAACTTTTGTGTAATGCCTCACAGCCTACAAAAGCTCCTTATCATACTGTTTTCTCATGGGACCCTTACAGCAGTGGTTCCAGGGAGGTGTTGATTTTTCAGCCCTGCTCACAGAGGTGCCGTGGCTCGTTCACGGGGGTACCTACCAGGGCACTGGATCGCGAACCCAGGACCTTTTTTCTCCATACTGCCCCGCTTAAAAAGGGACCATTTTGTATATTGATGAATAAGTACAAATAAATGATTTTAGTTTTTCTGACGGGATTGAGAGAGAAACTATAAATATTATTACTCTTGTGATAATCACACCATTTAAAAAATTTTTCATTCATGTATTTCTCACTTATTCAATAGTTAAAAATACTGACTCGGGCTTCCCTGGTGGCGCAGTGGTTCAGAGTCCGCCTGCCGATGCAGGGGACACGGGTTCGTGCCCCGGTCCGGGAAGATCCCACATGCCGCGGAGCGGCTGGACCCGTGAGCCATGGCCGCTGAGCCTGTGCGTCCGGAGCCTGTGCTCCGCAACGGGAGAGGCCACAACTGAGAGGCCCGTGTACCGCAAAAAAAACAAAAAAAAACAAAAAAAACCAAAAAAAAACCGACTCTACAACAAGCACTTTGCTAGGTGATTTTTAAACTTAAAAATGTGCAAAGTACATGCATATTCATGAAAAGAATCTATCTTTCCAATTCCTAAGAGATAAGCAACAATTTATTTTACAGCTATAAAAAAATCACAAAATTGGGGCCCAAAATTGCATATTGTTTACCAGACAGTACTGACTTTGAGAGGGTTTGTATTTAATGGTATGAATTAGCATAAGTAAAGTTAATCATGTTTTGGGCCTTAAATGTACATGCAGTCTTATACCAGGCCCTAAAAGGAATTCCCCTCACCCTCCTTAATTGGTTAGATGAAAGAAAGCATTTGGTAGAAATACCTCATTCACTTTTTCAAAGATGTGTTTATTGGCTGTTTGCTGCTGTTTAAAACTTAGAAGTCAAACTAAAGGATTGTCAGAATAGGCTTAAATACTCTTCATTCATTCATTCATTCATCCACTCACTCATATAATAGTTACCTATCGAATGCAACTGTGTGCCATGTGCTGTGCTAGGCATTAATGATGCAGTTATGAACAAGATAGACTCAGAGCCACATAAAGCTACCTGTACAGAAAGATAGCCAGCTAATTAATTTAATAAGTTAATTAAATTTAATAATTAGTAGTTATATAAATATCATATTAAATAAATATTTAACTCTACTGTGAAAGAAAAATACAGTGTGTACTGAGAGCCACTAATTTGGATACCTCACCTGCTTTGGGGGGTTGTGAGAGGACTGAGATACCAGAAAAAAGATAAATCATGTGATAGATGCTGTATTTTATGTGTTTGGGGAATAAAGGCCATGGTCCATGGTACGGGAATTAGTTGTAAAACCACCGACGGTAAGAATCAGAAGGGACGTTAGAGGCTATGTTATTTATCCTGTTTTTTTTCCAGTTTAGAAACGAGGAGCCTATAGGGCCTAGAAAAGGGAAAATTAGTTATCCAAAGCCATAGTCAGTGATTGGAAGATGTGTGAGTGGACACAAGCTCAGGCCTCCTTACTTCCAGGTCAGGGATGAAGACATACCTCTCCCACAGACAAGTGAAACTGTCCTATGATAAATGACATCTCCAAAGACTAAGGGCTGGATGGAGTGCAAGGCTTGGGACAGTGAAATGAGTAAGTTCAGTGGTTGAAGCAGAAAAGAGGAGTGGAAGAGAGCAGGGGACCCAGTAACAAGGGTTTGTGAACCGCATGACCCCGTCACTCCTTCTTAATCACTCACATGTTTTGCTCTTTCTGCCTCTGTTCCAAAAGTGGCTGCTATAACTGGGATACAGTGCAGTAAAAGCACACCATGATCCATGTTCTCATGTTTGCATGGAAAGATGGGCTAAGGGCTTCCTACTTGGGTAATCATCTTGTTGTCCATGCATGACAATCTAAGGCCATGGGATAGAACTTGGTACTTTGCATGCCAGTCTCAGTTCTGGTATAACTTTGACCCCTGCAGGTGGGTGATGGTGAGGGCCAGTTCTGAGAATTGTCCCGGCACAATTTGTGTGAAATTCAATGTGGGTACCACATACTAGAGAGACCTTGCTATGCCCCATAGGTGAGACCAGATGAAAACCTGACACGTGGCAGCTAGAGGAAAGGGTAGATAGGTAGAAAATGGAATGAAAAATCTTCCTTTGCTGTCATCTCCTCAATTTTATTCAAATCTTAACTCAGAGAACCAGATTGCATGACTGGGCTCTTAAAACTTTTGTTGAAAGGTGCAGCTGAAGAATAGGACTTAATAGGTTTATTTAAAATACTAATTTAAATGTTTCTGAGGCTCTGCTTTTCAATATTTCCTCATAACCATTGTTTTCATTTGAGTGCAGCTGTACAAAGACCCTTTGGAATGGGTAATATTGTTTCTACTTTATAAACTAAGAAAATGAGTCACAGAGATGCTACATGATGTGCCCATAGCTACTGGTTACTAGCTGTATGTTTTTCCCCACTGCTTCACACTAAAGGAAAGCTGTTAAGAATAGGAAGTAGTTAAAGGTAAAGAGAAATTTTAAAAGAAAAAAAAAAAAACCTCCTGAAGGTGAAAGACAGGTAGGTTTTGAGTTTCTCTAATAAAAGGTAGGGGGCTACTGGTTACTAGCTGTATGTTTTTCCCCACTGCTTCACACTAAAGGAAAGCTGTTAAGAATAGGAAGTAGTTAAAGGTAAAGAGAAATTTTAAAAGAAAAAAAAAAAACCTCCTGAAGGTGAAAGACAGGTAGGTTTTGAGTTTCTCTAATAAAAGGTAGGGGGCAATGGATTTAAACTAGGAGGACACAGTGGGATTAAATTTTGAAAGAAGTGTACTGAGATTTAAAAATGTATGAAGGGCTTATGGCAATGAAGAACTAGAAAGAAAATATGAGGCAAGAACAAAGGGTGAAGATAGAACAAAGCTATGAGATGTGTGCCTGGTTTGTTTAAGCTTTAAAACTGTCTTAAGTTTACCAACTTTCTAAGCTTCCCCTTTCATGAGGGAGGAAAGAAAGGATGCTGCTTCTGTTAGTTTGTTTGCTTTCTTCTCTCTTGTATCTGTCCTGGCAAATGTATGTGCATATGCATGCACACACACACACACACACACACACACACACACAAGTGCAAACTGGGAGAAGTCGTCGGGTGGTGGAAAGAGATGGGGCAGAACTCGTGCATCAGGGGGCCTAAATCCATGTGATGATCGAGTTTGTAGCAATTTCCCCAGGAGACTGTATCATATTCCAGTGAACTGGAGTACTGCAGAAGGTTGCCATGGCAACAAAAGGCCTGAAATATTGACTCTGACTAGCAACAGGCCAGTGAAACAGCCTAACTAGGATTTATGGCACATTATAGTGTGAAAAGCAGGAGAAAATTACTGTAAAGGCAGGAATTATAGCACAACCGAACGTATAAACTCCTAAATCCATCTTCCTAATTAAAACAGCATACTCAGCGATAGAGCACATAGTAAGTCTGTTAGCTTAAATGGGGATGTGCTATCAATGCTTCGTTACAAAGTTTATTGTTCTTGAGACTTAACTGTGTATGTATTTGGAGAGGGAGAGCGAGGATAAGATAGTCAGGGGAGGGAAAGCAAGAATCCTGGTCAGTTGAATCTTTTCAACCTCATTCTTGGTAATGTAATATTGTTTTAGATACTAGTCTCTGATCACACAAGAGAATTCCAGAAGACACCCAGATCTCTCTGTATACAAAGATGTCATCACTTTCAGGCATGAAGGCTGGGAGAAGGATACAAACTTAATCCCATTGGAATCCACCAGAAAGAGGGAAGAGAAAAGGGGGAACCCAGTCAATGAGGTTTATTATTGAGAAAAAAGAATCTTGGATTTCCTGACCCTAAACAACTCAAATATCTTAATATCTATGACCGAAATAATTCAAGTAATTTAGAAATATTATGTTAACTTCAGTAAGGACATTCCACATTCTAAATTTCTGATTGAAAGAAACAGTATTATATCTGTACACAACGTATGCCCAATTGGCCAAATGGTTCTATTTATTCTGGAAAGAAGGAAATCTAGGCAGGTTCCACTTGGTAAGAAGAAGATTTAAAGATGCAGAGAAACAAGGCCAAATTCCAAAATCATTACTCAATGGACAAGTGGCTGTTAACGCACCATACCATTTAGCCACACCATTTAGAAACACTCAAGGAAAATCCAAAAATGCGAGTTCAGCATAATTCAGATTTATCTTTGTGTAAAATATGATGCAGACCACGTCCCAGAGACATGGGAAGGGCCCATTCTGGGGTGCAAATGGCTATTCAATAGATGAGGTTCAAAAATCATTGTCTCTCATGTTCTAAGGGGATAGGAGTAAGGAATTGAGGACAACAGACAAAGAAAAGTAAACGAGAATAAGTTAGATGTTGCCCAGACCTAAAGAGCACCAAGCAAGGGAACTCTAAGAAGCTGCAAACAGCTTGGCCAAATTCAACCCACAAATATGTTTTGTTTGACCAGCAAAGTATTTTCTTTTTAAAGTATGTGTCTTAATATCCATAGAGGAGAGATAATTTCCTAATATACAACAGTCTCAACTTTTCCTTCAGGTCTTAGTTACCAGCCTGCCCCTGGTAGTGTTTGGGTTTGCAATGCTTAAAAGTTTTCTTCACAATTCATATTTTATGTGGAATCCTTTGCCTTCTTGTAGTTCTTAGTAAAAGCTCCAGATCTCTCAGATTCTGATTCCGAACCTTAGTTCCCAATCTGGAGCCCAGTCTGGGAGAGTTAGAAAAACGTTTTTCTATAGTGGTTAAGTATTCATCATTTATTCTGTCAACCATCCAGCAAGCGTTTATTGAACACCTACTAAACTTTAGTAAATTCTGGAAAAACACTTATGAACATGATCAGTGCAGTCCTTGCCCATTGGGGGAAGACAGGCACTAAACTGACACAAATAATTAATAAATGCATTAAATATACAAAAGAAAGTGCAGAATGTTTTGAAAATTATAATAATTCTTTATTTAACCCCACCTATATCTCCTTATAACCACAGTTGCCAAAGTAGCTGTACCTGACATTCTGGGTTTATAAGATTATAGAGCCCCACATTTCCATAGTTTATGTCAGTGTTATTCTCAAGATCATAACAGTCAGCTCTTTGTTTTCTGTTTTAAATACACGGCCTGGAGGATATTTAGAAGATATCTAACTGAATGTTCATATCTGTGTATTTTCATGTTATTCACTTATTTGTCCTAAAGTTGTAGTTTAAGAAAGAATTATTATTGAGGATTCTTAGAAGTTTTGACGAGGTAATGCAAGTTTTTTTTTTGTTTTTGTTTTTGTAGCGAAGTAAACATATGCCGTGATTCTGGTTAAGCCATGTATGATTAAAGCATTATTTATGCCTTATTTATGCTTTATTTATGTATTTGCTATTGATAACAGCTCCCCAAAGCAAGATTCACCAGTATAGCTACAGCATATGGGGCTTTGCTGTAGATTAATGCCATGATATTTTCTTTAATGAAGGTAGAGATGATTGCTTTATTTTAACAAAGGGGCCTTTATATTCCTCCTGAGTTTGAGCCTTAAATGTAGATGATCAGGGATTCTCTATTACAGCTGTCTCCATGTTAATAATGACCCTCCCTGAGATTTCATAATTTCACCCGAAATCCATAGTTTGCTCACAGGAGGTACTAAGCAAATTTATAGGGAGACACTTCAATCTCAAAAGAGGGTTTTTACTTTTTTTTTACATCCACATTTGACTATATGACTTTCTGTCTCCCATTCTTCACATTTCCCTTGCTTTCATGTTTGTGTCTGGCTTCTTAACCCTGCAGGACACTTAATGAATGGTCAGTATTAGGTATTAATAGATATTATTATTATGTGTTATTTACTCTCTCTACCCCCTCCTTTTATTTTTTTTTATTAATTTATTTTATTTAAAAATATTTATTTTTGGCTGCATTGGGTCTTCGTTGCTGCACGCGGGCTTTCTCTAGTTGCAGTGGGCGGGGGCTACTCTTCCTTGCCCTGCATGGGCTTCTCATTGCCGTGGCTTCTCTTGTTGCGGAGCACAGGCTCTAGGTGGGTGGGCTTCCGTAGTTGTGGCGCGTGGGATCAGTAATTGTGGTTCGTGGGCTCTAGAGCGCAGGCTCAGTAGTTGTGGCTCACGGGCTTAGTTGCTCCACGGCATGTGGGATCTTCCCAGACCAGGGATGGAACCCGTGTCCCCTGCATTGGCAGGTGGATTCTTAACCACTGTGCACCAGGGAAGTCCCTGCTACCCCCTTCTTTTGAAAGATAACCCTTCATTCTACTTCCTATTCCCTCATGCTTTTTTTAATGGTTGGCAGAAGAGACATAGTAATGATGAAAGCAATAAAGAGTGATGATATTAAAAATAATAATAAAACCACAGAACTAACTGCAGGAGTTCAAATCCTGATGCTGTCACTTTCTAGCTGCGCCTTGGGCAAGTTGTTCAACTTCTCTGGGCCCCAGCTAGTGACTGGAAACTGGAAACATGTATACCTCACTTAGAATAGTGCCCTGCTCCAGTGAGTGAAATGTTAGTATTTGTTGTTGTTGTTTTTGTTATTATTATTATTACAGGTGTACAAAATTTCATCCACGCACTCCCATCATAAGTTGGAGGGAAATCATTTTCAGAGAGTTCTTATCTTCTTCTACATGAGCTAGAAATAGAATTCAAGATTTGCAGCTGGTAAACTGAAATTAAGCCAGGCCTCAGGCCCCTTAGTTAATCAAGAACATATCACAGTATTGAAATCATGGCTCTTTTTCAGCATCTTTCCAGAAACCCAATGAGGGCGCTCCTGGATCTGGGACTATAATATTGTGGGCCCAGCAGGAAATATGTGCCTGGCACATAGGGAGTGTCCCCCAAATATTTGCTGAGCCGCACTGAACGCTTTCTCTTTGGATATGATGCAGTCTGACATGTTCAGGGGAGTAGCGCTAATGTCTGTCTTGCTACCCCACTTCCACACTCATCCAATTTTAGAATAATGACCCTTATTCAGTCACGTTGGATGCTTTAGAGTCCAACCTAAACCAGCTGGGACACAACTAAACCAGCTGAATTCTTACGTAACTTGAAGGATAACATCACTCTGGTTAGTTTGGATCATAACGTGGTTTGCTTAATCTCTAACTCCCTGCGATTTATTTAATATTTTCACCGTTCTGTGAATTTATAATCTGGTGAAAACATTTTAAAACAGGAAGCAGTGTATAATATTTTGAACTGTTATCCTGTATTCCTTGTTCAGACCTAACCTAAAGTACTTGCAGTCACCCAATTACATATTTAAAAAGGATTCATACTAGTAGGTGCATCTAAGACAGGAGAAAATGTTTGCATTAAAGTCACTCTGAGCACAGACATAGAAACCCATTTTACTTCTCCTTACCCCATCCCTCCTCCTTCCTCTGACATCCTCCCCCATCTCCCTAGCCTTCAACTTCCTTTTCACTTTCTTTCCTCCCAAGAGCATGTGTCATCTGTCTTCCTCCTCTTATTTGTCCTTCTTGATGTTTGCCCCTTCCCCACTCCCTTTTACATCATTTGTCCTGTCCCCTCCGGGACTTCTTGTCTTTTCCATTAGCTACATTCTTAATGAAAACTTCCTTTGATCTTATATGTGTCTATGCCTCATAACATCATTAAATTAAAACAAATCCACCTTTTGCCCTTTTATTAAAAAAGCACCCCTAACCCCCAATGAGTTACCAGAAATCTCTTGTCTCTGGATTGCAAATTCTGTACAACCTTCCAGCCAAGTAATTAGATTATATTATGTCTACACGGGTGCCCCCTTCTCCTATGAATCTGAGTAGGAGTATATAGACTGTTAACACCTTCAACTGAGTAAACTCTTTGCATTCTTCTCAAGTTAATTAATATGTAAATACTTGCTGTGAAGGTAACACATTATTCAATTAACATAGCAAGAAGGACTCAGGGCAACAGACTATATATATTTATGCATATATATATATTTAAAGCTCCTCTGTATTTGCCTGGAGTACATTTGAAGTAAAGAATGAATGCTCTAAATTATGTAAAGACTCATGTGACAACATTAATGTTGTGAGCTGGGCATTTTCATCCCGACCCTAAATCCATCACCCACCTGTTTCCCATTCCCCAGCTCTGTATAGTTAGTTCACCAGTGTCAATTCCACACTTAGTATCATGGACCATTTGCTGTTTTGTTAGCTTTTGACATTTTGGAATCAGAAGGGTCTCATATTAATCATGGATGTTTTCCATCCTTTTTTATTAGTTGCAACCACAGGACTTCTTCCTTCACCATTTTTGTTTTGTCTTTAGGTGAAGAGGGATAGATTACTTAGATATTGGTCGTACATTTTAACTCTACAAAGTGGCCGTTTTCATACTTTCTTTAGATTTCTCTAACTTTTATTAAGGTTTCTTCTGCTCTTGTTGGCTCTCTATTCTATTGCTACAATCAGAATGGTTAAGGAAAGAGTGCCTTCAATACTGAATGTCTAACATAATTTTCATAATTCTTCCTTATTAACATAAAATATAATGCCTATTTGAACTACACACACACACACACACACACACACACACACACACACACACGCTTGGCCTAAATCAGCCACACGTGTTCATTTATTTTATCTTCTCATTAATTAGATCCTCCAGCCTCCTAATGTTGCTTTCCTTTTTTTTTTTTTTTTTTTTTTTTTTGGTGGTACGCGGGCCTCTCACTGTTGTGGCCTCTCCCGTTGCGGAGCACAGGCTCCGGATGCGCAGGCTCAGCGGCCACAGCTCACGGGCCCAACCGCTCCACGGCATGTGGGATCTTCCCGGACCAGGGCACGAACCCGTGTCCCCTGCATCGGCAGGCGGATTCTCAACCACTGCGCCACCGGGGAAGCCCTGTTGCTTTCCTTTTAACTCTAATGTGTTAAGTTCTTTCTAGCACCAAAGTTCCCCAAACTGGATGAAGAACTCAATCATTTATATATTATTTGTAGGGGCTTCTTTAGTGTGTTTGTTTAAAATGTAGTCAGTTGATTAATCTATTCAATAAACCATCCTGATAGGTCTGGGTGCTTTTTTTGTTTCAGAGCTACTAGAGATCTTAAAGCTTGGTCTTTTCCAGGAATGGTAAAAGTACTCAGAGGGATAGTATCAGGTAATGCCTAAAGTCATAGGCCTCTGGTTTGGATTCTGGCATCACTTGCTATATGACCTTGGACAATGTTCCTAACCTCTCTGATATTCACCTTTGTCGTTTGTAAAAATGAAGGGTAAATGGTCCTTATATCCCAGGTAAGAGACAAAAAGCTTGATTCACTGTCCATTAGGATGGATATACTATTCAAATCATCATTCATGTACTCATTCATTTATTCATGTGTTCATTTAATCACTCATTTATTAACTCTTGTTGCGCTCGAGCCACTGTCCTAGGTAATGGTGACACTGTCTTATATTTTAAAGCACACCACAGTTTCAACACATTCTCTCACGTATTATCTATTCTGAGCCTTTACAATACATTTTATAGGGATGTGGAGTGGGTGAGATATGACTTATCGAACACTAGGAAGTGAATTTATCCAAGGCCGCCCAGCTAGCAAATAACATGGTCCTCTGACCCAAGGGTCCATTCTTTTTCCAATCCATCTTTAGGTTTTGTGCAGGTTGATTTTTCTCCAAGTGGTTGCTGTGTGGGTCCTGCTTACATCTTTTTATTTTCTTTTTTTTTTTTTAATGATTGGGAGTCACCTTTATTTTATTTTATTTTTTTAACATCTTTATTGTAGTATAATTGCTTTACAATGGTGTGTTAGTTTCTGCTTTACAACAAAGTGAATCAGTTATACATATACATATGTTCCCATATCTCTTCCCTCTTGTGTCTCCCTCCCTCCCACCCTCC
>NC_041224.1:159225153-159225479 GCF_002837175.3 Physeter macrocephalus
GAGCTGATCTCCCTGTGCCATGCGCCTGCTTCCCACTAGCTATCCACCCTACGTTTGGTAGTGTATATATGTCCATGCCACTCTCTCACTTCGTCACAGCTTACCCTTCCCCCTCCCCATATCCTCAAGGCCATGCTTTAGTAGGTCTGTGTTTTATTCCCGTTCTACCCCTAGGATCTTCATGACAATTTTTGTTTCTTCTTAGATTCCATATATATGTGTTAGCGTACGGTATTTGTTTTTCTCCTTCTGACTTACTTCATTCTGTATGACAGACTCCAGGTCCATCCACCTCACTACAAATAACTCAGTTTCATTTCTTTTTA
>NC_041224.1:159226581-159250330 GCF_002837175.3 Physeter macrocephalus
TACTTTACCAAATTCATTGATTAGCTCTAGTAGTTTTCTGGTAGAATCTTTAGGATTCTCTATGTATAGTATCATGTCATCTGCAAACAGTGACAGCTTTACTTCTTTTCCGATTTGGATTCCTTTTATTTCTTTTTCTTCTCTGATTGCTGTGGCTAGAACTTCCAAAACTATGTTGATAAGAGTGGTGAGAGTGGGCAACCTTGTCTTCTTCCTGATCATAGTGGAAGTGGTTTCAGTTTTTCACCATTGAGGACGATGTTGGCTGTGGGTTTGTCATATATGGGCTTTATTATGTTGAGGAAAGTTCCCTCTATGCCTATTTTCTGGAGGGTTTGTCAAAAGCTCTTTCTGCATCTATTGAGATTATCATCTGCTTTTTCTCCTTCAGTTTGTTAATATGTTTTATCACATTGATTGATTTGCCTATAGTGAAGAAGCCATGCATTCCTGGGATAAACCCTACTTGATCATGGTGTATGATCCTTTTAATGTGCTGTTGGATTCTGTTTGCTAGTATTTTGTTGAGGATTTTTGCATCTGTGTTCATCAGTGATATTGGCCTGTAGTTTTCTTTCTTTGTGACATCTTTGTCTGGTTTTGGTATCAGGGTGATGGTGGCCTCATAGAATGAGTTTGGGAGTGTTCCTCCCTCTGCTATCTTTTGGAAGAGTTTGAGAAGGATAGGTGTTAGCTCTTCTCTAAATGTTTGATAGAATTCGCCTGTGAAGCCATCTGGTCCTGGGCTTTTGTTTGTTGGAAGATTTTTAATCACAGTTTCAATTTCAGTGCTTGTGATTGGTCTGTTCATATTTTCTATTTCTTCCTGGTTCAGTCTCGGCAGCTTGTGCATTTCTAAGAATTTGTCCATTTCTTCCAGGTTGTCCATTTTATTGGCATAGAGTTACTTGTAGTAATCTCTCATAATCTTTTGTATTTCTGCAGTGTCAGTTTTTACTTCTCCTTTTTCATTTCTAATTCTATTGATTTGAGTCTTCTCCCTTTTCCTGCTTACATCTTTATGAGAGATCATTATGCCAACATATATGTCAGAAGTTGCACCCGCATGGCTCATAGTCCAAGGATAGCCTGTGCAATGTTGTCTAATATTCAATAACTGTAATATTTCATACCACAATCTAGTATTATAACTCTTCTTGAAAAATTAGAAGATTTGGCATTATTGGGTTCATAACTACACCACATAATAATAAGCTAAAGCTGCCCTCCTTGGTTGAGGAGTATGCTAATTCTTCATATTGGTCTCTGACACTCCCCCTCACCACTCTACATGAAATGTTCCCATATATCACTGTGTTTATGTTCTTATAGTCTTATGACTTGCCACATTATTGCTTAGCTCATTTGGTATTTGATTTTTTGACTCCTGTTTTAAGCTACAGATATGGTAGTCACTGATCATGATTTGGATGAGTAATAATAATGATTCCACATACACTTTATAGGGTACAAAGAACTTTTGAAACAACCCTGTGCTATATTGCTATCCTGATTTTATGTAGTTCACCCCAAGTCAGCTAACTAGTAGGTAGTAGAGGCAGAATTAGAACCCAGATGGTTGGTTCTAAGTCTAGTGCTCTTTTCTAGTTTATTCTACAGCCATTCATTCAGTTGTTCATTTGTCCACATAGTCACTCAACAAATTAGTAATTGTTGGGAAGTACCAAATGTGTTCCAAACCTGTACTAGATGCTGGAGATAGAAATGTGAGTAAGACATGGTCCAGACCTTAGGAAGTTCATGGTCTATTTAGGGGCAACAGATAAACAGGTGTTTTGAGTGCATTGTGATATGTGTATAAGAGGTATGGGTATGCACAAGGTGCCATGGTAATATCAAAGAGCATGGGATTAATTTTGTCTTTCGCTTAAACATGCTGTTGCCATTATAAGGAGTAACCTGATAATATGGAGTTCTACTCATTTTCTCTGTGGTAAGGTAGTTAATCTGTAAGTCCTTGAGGAGCCTAGTCTTCACAGAAGCAGGAAAGAGTGAAATATAAAGAGTGCTGGATTGACAATCAGGGCACCAAGTATATAGTCCTGGCTCTGACACTTTCTAGCTGCTTGACCTTAGAAAAGTCATCAAGTTTATATGTGCCTAAAAATTTCTTCATCAGGAGATAAGGGGTGTGAGAGGGAGATACCAGGTCTTAGGAAGTAATCAGGTTTCACTCACAAATACTTATGGATTTATGGGGACCCTTTGCCAAGCTGTGAAAGATTTGAGGCCAGGTCTGTGCTTAGTTGTACAGAGTGATCAAAGAAGCTATGTCTGCCACAGGCACCGGAAGAAGGTTCTGAGATCTAAGGGAAAGTGAGAGTGAAAGTGAATAGAAAAGTTAGGACCAATTTTCTTCTGCAAAGGCCATTGCCATTAATTAAAATAAGAGGAGGTTAGTATAAACAGAATGCATAGCAAGCTGACCGTTCAAACCAAAAGACCTCTCGTTGAAGGTGTGTCTTTAATTTAAGCAATGTCTGGGCCCAGCAAATCAAGTATTGGGAGATTTTTAAAATAGTCTGGTCATTTTGTAAATCATCAAATTCACTTGACTGCCCTTGCCCTTCTCATAATGCTCCAAAGGACACTTAACCTAACTCCAGTTCCTCATATTTGGCAAAGTAATCATTATTATGTGTGTGTCTGCTATTGGGTAGGTTTATTTATCATATCACTTCCACCATAACTACTTTCCAGTAGTCTCTCTTTGGTTTATTTTCCACATGATTAAATCTTTGTAGCTCCTTAGGAATCGCTGGAAGTCACTGCCCTGGAAATCTGGGAGGTGATTTTCCCTATTGGATGATGCATGCCTAACCCGGTGATTGGAGGCTGCACAGGGAAATCACGTGGTCTTAGAAGCACTCCTACTCCCTCCCATCCAGACTATTTGGTTATACGCTTTATCAAATGTGGGATGACATGACTTTTCTCCCTCTCACAGTTGCTGCCATCACAGTTTTAGATTTTATGCTGCCTGACACCAGTATTGTTACTGTAAATGTATAAGGTAAGAGTTTCACAGTGATACCCCAAGACTGTTGGACCCAGAGCCCCCTGAAACAAGATCCACGGTCAGGTTATATTCTACTGTTGAAGCTTGCCTGCTATGTTATAGCCTATTCCTCCTTCCCCAAAGATAGAGATGTGTCTACAGAGGAGGTACAACAGATCCTGGTCTAGTTGGCTTCAAAAAAATCTACTTACAACTTTCCTTTTTTCTATATCTTATCACTAAAGACATGTCAATGAGTTGTAAGGATAAACTCCAGGACTTTTGTGGAATTTATAGGGTTGATTATGCCAGTGCTTGGGGTTTGTGATCTTGGACTCACATCATGAGAGTGTAGGGCCTGTATACGTGCAAGCTGACCCAGCAGCCATGTGGTTCTCAAGTAGAGACACCATATCACCTGATAGCACCTACTCTTGTCACTACCCTTTCCCCCTCTGTCTTTGCAAACTCCTCAAAATATTTAAGAAGGGAAGTGGAGATGATTGTGATATACCATTCTCATGACTTGTCTTTTATCTCTTCTGCTAGATGGCCTCTCCTACTTCTGTCTCAACCATTGTCTATGCTTTTAGGGATGCCATTCAGCTTTTCTAGACCAACAACTGAAATACACAATCTACCAAAGAATTTTTGTACTTCTTCAAGAGGGGTATGTGAGACACCTTGAGCAGGGGTTGACTCACTGTTTTTATAAATAAAGATTTATAAAACTCACTGTTTTATAAATAAAGTTGTTTTGAAATACAGCCATGTGGATTTATTTACATATTATCTATGGCCTATATCATGCTATAGTGGCAGAGTTGAGTACAGATACCTTATAGACTGTAAAGCCTAAGATATTGTTATTTGGGCTTCTAAAGAAAAAGTTTGTCACCTCTCTGCCCTTTAGGGTGGAGTGCGCATGCTGTATTGACATATGCATAACATACCAAAAGTTTATTTCAGGCAAAAAGATAACATATTTGAAATAGCATCTGCTAGAAAATACAGATTTTCTGCTCACCATGCTGTGGGGGACATTGGTCCTGCTTGTTTCTTTTCTCGGCCATGCTGTCCTTGGAGGTTAGAGGATTGACATTTGAGTGAGAAATGCAGAATAAGACCATATGTTAGGCTGTGTAGTAGAAGGTAGAGCAGGTCAGCTGCCTACAGCTTGATGACTTAATTATCGTAGCATTATGCCATCTGGGCTCTGATGTTGTTCACCTTACAATTTTCCTTCAGGAATCCTCTTCCTTTTCTTAAAACTTCCTAAATTTTGACCCGGTTTCAAAAGGGATGCCCTGTTTTTTGGTTTCCTTGCATTTCTTTTTTCTGTTTTCTTTTAGATATTAGGTCAGGTAACCCCAAATGTGAGATTCATTTTATAACTTCAAATTCTGAATCCTTGTATAAAAGTCCAACTTTTCTTTCTCCCTCAGTAAAGAAACTCTAGCAAATCTGCAGCAAAGAAAGACTTTGAGATTATTTTCTTAATTCACTCAGATGTGCATTGGTACATGTATGTGTAGACCTGTGCATGTCATTCTTTGACATGTTTTCACATGTATACATCATCATGTAAACATCATCACACTGAAGATACACAACTCTGGGCTTATGTTTTAACTGGTTTTTCCATTTCCTATCTACTTTGAAGTGGCCACCGCCCTATCTCCTAAGATGTTGCCACTCAAAATGTGGCCCATCGGACACCTGGAAGCTTGTTAGAAATGGAGAACCGGAGCGCTCATCCCAGACATACTGAACCAGAATCTGCATTTAACAGATCTGGTGACTCATGTGCATGCTAACGTCTGAGAGCACTGTTCTAAGAAATGTCTTCATATCCATTGGCTTGATATGATTAGTTGGGTAGAGCGGAGCAGATCAGAATCACTGTGAAGCTTAGGGAAAAAGTATGCCTAAATCCTTAAGACTGGGCTTCCCTGGTGGCGCAGTGGTTGAGAGTCCGCCTGCCGATGCAGGGGACACGGGTTCGTGCCCCGGTCTGGGAGGATCCCACATGCCGCAGAGTGGCTGGGCCCGTGAGCCATGGCCGCTGAGCCTGCGCGTCTGAAGCCTGTGCTCCGCAGCGGGAAAGGCCACAACAGTGAGAGGCCCGTGTACCGCAAAAAAAATCCTTAAGACTGCAAGATTAAATCTGAAGTAAAATTCAAGTATCTGTATTTTTTAATGCTTCCAGAGGCAATTGTGATGCATACAATTTATGAAAAGCATGTATGATGCAAGGGTTCTCAGCATCCTTTTTTATTCTACTCTAAAATCCCCTGGCAACCACCTCTTGCTTCCAGGCCAACAAAGATTATTTAATATTGTTGATCAGCTTTTCACCATCCTGTGCATTCTCATGGCAGTTTGTCTCATATGTGAGTAAACCAAGGACCCTTTTTACAGATTAATACGTGTTCTCATGCATCCTGATGATTAACTCAAAATATTTATTATACTGTTTCCTAAATATGTACCAACAGAAAACCAAGTACAACTGCTGTAAGCTCCTAGTTCTTATAAGACCGGAAATTCACTGCAGATTTACAAATGAAATGTAAACAATACCATTGAAATTAAGAACATTAATTTAATGTGATAGATGATATTTTCATGATAATAAATCTCTGCTTGCAATATGAATGCCGCATGATTGCTATAGTGTAGATTCTTTGGAGTTTGGCACATCTGTACTGCTGTGTGACTTATGAAGTCTCATTTTCCTTACTATTTTTCTCTATTTGAATACCTGTAAAACCTTCATCTACATCCCAGAATGCCATTTGGTCTTCTCTTTCCACAAATGCATCTAATGCATGTCATTTAGCCCACGTCTCTTCCATGTAGATTCATCAATTAAAGTAGTAATTCTTATTGTCAGTGTGATTACAGGCATAAACACAAAGGATAACATTACATGACAGCCCTTGGTTGGCAATTATTCGACAGTACACACTTAGAAGATGGTCACGCAAAATATGCGTTATCATTGTTAAAAGAAAACAACAAATTAGAAAAAAATATTGAAGACACTTTGGACACCTAAGCATATTTACTCAATATTTTCAGCTCATTATGCAGTGGGAGACAGTAAGAGTGGAACTTACAAATATGGCCTTGGACGGAGAAAAATCTAGGATCTACTTTTGGCAGTTCCATTTACTAGATGCATCCCCTGGGATAAGTTTCTTAGCATCTCTGTGTCTTGGTTTCCTTATGTATGCAATGGAGATGATTAGTACCTAGTTCATAAGCCAAGGAATAGGTAGGATATGCAAGGAAAGCCCTTAGTCCAGTCTTAGCACATTATAAGCACCCAATTATCAGTAGTTAACTGTAATAATAAATACTTACTGCTATTTTTATTATAGCTCTAGACATTTATTAATTAAATCTTCCACATGTCCCTTTCTTTTATGTTATTTTCTTCATTGTATTCTCAAGATATGTTCTCTCTTTTCTCCAGTGCTCTTGTTTTAATAACCTGATTGTGGCAGAGGTGAAAAGTCGCATCAAAATGCTGGAGATCTATCACTGGATGCAAAGCACCATTGTTGCTCCTGTTGTTCTACTGTTCTTTCTGTAGCTGACTTCTGAATCTTGCTGCTTTAACGACTTCATTTTATTTTCCAATGGAGCCAATCTAGTGAGGGATCCTCTCCTGAGAGTGATGTCCTGGAGCTGGATACTACTAAGATAATGTTGCTTTCATTATTGCCCTCTGTACTTTTAATTTTTATTAGTGAAGCCTGAATAACTTGACTGAAGGTGAAAAAGATAGTTCAAAACATAGAGAAGTACAGTATTTTATTCTGCCATCACATCTTCTATTGTTCATGCGGTAGGGATTGAAAAGTTGGATCCCCACACTTGAGAATGCATTCCTCTGGTTCTCTGAGGTGATATGTAGGATTTTTTATTAGAAGCCCCAGGTTTTTTTGCTTATTTCTAGCTTCTGTCTGAATAGAGACTTTATTAATAGAAGTAGATTCAGGATGTCTAGTAGAGGTACAGAGAATAAGTGAAGGAAAGAAAAAAAGGAAGAAGGGAGGGAGGGAAAAAGGAAGAATCTAAACAAAACAGGTTATTAAGTGTTTTACTAATAAGAAGAGGGAAAAGGCAGCTCATGAGTTAAACCAAGACTAAAAAGAAACCCTAAAAACATTCATTTACTTTGCATGTGTACGTTTGACATATGCATGAAGCGTGAAGGGAATTTAGTAATACATTGGGATGCACAGCCAATGTACTGACTGCTCATAGCCCTTAGACAGTCTAGTGCTGTCTTAAAAGTAGAGAGGTGCTGACCTTAGCGTTTTCACCTAATTATAGATCTGTAATTACCTTTTGCATTCTTTGAGTGTTCTTTGTAATTTCAGATGAGGTATGCAACAGCAGAAACTGTTTGACCTGACATGTTGGCTCATTGTATGAAGCAGCTGTTAAACAACCATCAGAGGTTGTTTCATTTTTGTGAAGTGTTAAGTAATTTGGGGGGTTTAAAACTATGGGCAATAAATAACCATCCACATTCACTGAAGGAAGTTCTCCTTAGATAAGAGAATAGAGCTGGAAGTGATGGAGACATTAGTCTGGTAAAAAGTCACATCAACTAAGATTTACGTCCAGCTGATTTAGGTGGTGAAGTGTCTGCACCAAAACCTGCCCTTGAGCATAGAGGTCAATGAGAATGAGGGAATACAAACCAGCTGTTCTGAAAACAAACAGGAGCCTGTGCTCTTAAGACAAGTAGGTCAATAGCCATCATAAAGTAAGAGGGTAAATAGCAGGTGACAACAAATTGAGGCGGGGGACAAGCAAGACCCAGGATCTGCCACTGTGAGATCAGTTGCTAAAGACTCATACTTGGCCTATTTCACACTGCCTCTGGGCAGGTAGGACTCTCGGTCCACAGGTATGAACTGTGGACAAAAAGAAGCTAGAAGCATAAAGTAGTTCAGGAGATTGTCATCTGCAGGGTGGGCACAGTCGGAACCTGATTTCCCTACCTTTATATAACGTGGGATAGAGTAGCACTGTGGAACGTCCTTGGCTTTGAAGTTGAATGTGCCCAGATTAAAATTCAAATCTACCTGGTCTGTGGGTAAGTTATTTACCTTCCAGGGCTACTCTGTTATCTGTAAAGTAGATATAAGAATGCACAGGGTTAATCTGTGAGGATTAAATGAATGTATTTGAAGTACCAGCACAGGACCACAGTCTGAAATCCTTATTAATATCCTGGAAGAAGGTCTCTAGTTGTGTGTCTTGGGTCTTTTCCCCTCTCCATTTACAATTCTCTTGAAGATATATGGTCAAGGTGAAGAGCTGGTGCAACAGCTCATTTGGTAAATGACAGGCTTAAGATTCAAAAGAATTTCAGCAAGAAGGGAGAATGATCTTAAAATGAAATGTATAAATTATAAAAGCCTTATATAAAACCCTGTCCTGAGATTTAAAAAAGTCATAACCCTCATTCTGAGTGGAAGAGACCTCATTCAAATAGATGTTTATGTGTTAAAAGTGCAAAATCTTAGAAGAAAATTCTTTTAAAGTTGCACATACGTCCCGTGTGCCTTCTGCTGCCACATTTTAAGAGGACATTGACAAATTAAGCATGTCCATGTGGTACAGTGTGCTGGTTATCAAATCCTAGCTCTACTACTATGAATCCTCAAACAAGTTTGTTACCTCATTGACAAATGAGTATGGAGGCCCTCAACTTGGTGTGAGCTAAGGATTAAATTGTATAATGCAAGGAAAGGGTTCAGCACAGTGCCTGGCTCATAACTGGGAGCTATGATTCTTCACAGGAAAGAATGGTGAGAATGGTGGCCAAAAAAATGAGGAATTGAAGAAACTTGGAGCAATGTTCTGCCTGTAAAAGGGAAACTTAAGTAGGGATATGACAGCTGTCATCAACTATTTGAATGAGTGTTAATATAGAAAAGAGGTTCTTGTTAATCAACCTGATGCTAAAAGACAGAACCAAGACCAATAGATAGAAGTTACACAGAAACTAACACACCATTGTAAAGCAATTATAGTCCAATAAAGATGTTAAAAAAAAAAAAAGAGTAGCTGAACTTAAAAAAAGTTATGGGAAAGCTCTCTTTGGGCTTTAAAGATATCATGTATGCCAGAAATTAGTTTCCATTTGGGGGTGTCCTAATCATTAGAATAAACTTCTTTAGGAGGGAGAGAGCTCTCTATCATTGGAGGAAGCAGTCATAGTAGTAGTAATTGAGAATAAAAATAGCTCTTAAGGTGTTCCGGTTACTGTTCTAAGGAGTCTGCACTCTTATTTTATCCTCATAACATCCATGTGAAGTAGATAAAATTATTTTCATTCCCATTTTACAAATGAAGAAGCTGAGGCACAGAATTTCAAGAAATTTCCAAGAACATGTAATTTAGAAATGGCAAAGCTGAGATTAGAGCCCAGGCTGCCTGGCTTTTGAATCCGTTCTCTTCACTGCTGTAAGAGGAAAAACTCCGGGAAAGGCCAAGTGAGTCATGAAGGTTAGAAAGGGGATTGTTGCACTGAAGTCAAGATTTGACTGGATGATCTCTGCAGTCCTTCTCATTAGGTGTTGGTATTTTATAAGACTGAAAAGCAAGCAAAAAAGACACAGTGGCAAATGATGATACAAAACATAGGCACAGATTGTCATGGGTTTATCGCAACACAAAAAAGCTCAAGATATTCACTAAGAACCTATTTACTTCTATCAATACTTTATACTTGGTAATAAAAAGAATGAACATCTCATTGTCTCGTTTTAGGCAAAATTGAAGGAATACATTTGAATTAGGGATTGGTAGTTAGACTAGCAGCAGCAAAAAAGAGACTAGTAAAACTCTGTAGAAGAGAAATATATATATTAATTCATTGAACAATATTAATTGAGTACCTACTCTGTGCTGGGATCAGAACATCTACACAAAAGAAAATAAAAAGTCAACAATTACTGCAGTCTCCACACATTTAGACTCCTGTAGCCTTTAGGCTTTTCTTGAACTTTCACATGCAATGATACTTTTCAAGTCTTTAAGGAAATAATAAACTATATTGTTTTGGAAAGGAAGCATACATGATATTTTTAAAAGATTTTTATATGAACTGAGTAATTTTATTCTCAGTTTAGGTGCTAGGAGTATGCTTCAGTTCCTCTCAGGCCAGCTCACTCCCCCGTAAAGACATAGATTTAGGTCTTATGCATTAAACTATTTCACTGTACTGCAGTGGGAAAAGCTTCGGTCTAGAAATTTGGTGTTCTGCTACTCATGTAATTTATGACGAACTTTCTACTGTGTACCTGTTTTCACATCT
Source organism: Physeter macrocephalus (assembly GCF_002837175.3). Taxonomy (NCBI): domain Eukaryota; kingdom Metazoa; phylum Chordata; class Mammalia; order Artiodactyla; family Physeteridae; genus Physeter; species Physeter macrocephalus. The sequence continues at coordinate 159,236,949 of NC_041224.1, forward strand.
ATAAAGTGTGGAGAGTTGACTAAACTATCTTTGTTTCATTTAGGTTTAAAGATTTCATATTTCTTTTGTTTTTATAATTATGCTTATTTCCACCATGTAGATGCCAGATGGCAAACAGCCCTGGCAGTGTGCACAGGACTCAAATTGATTCTGGGAAAATGGGGCACCAGTGATTCCTAAGGTAGAAAAAGCTGAAGTGAGCAGGGGCCTCTAGGTTCTAGTTCTATTTCTGTTGGCTATAAAATGCAGGCATAACTCCATATTAGGAGACACCTCTTAGCTTTTCATATTAGATTTTAAAATTGCCTAACAAAACCTACTGAGGCTGTGCTGTGCTTATAGTACTTTAATGTTATGAGGATAGAGCAGGTGCAGTGTGGCATACAAGGCTTAATTGCCCCCCCTTTAATTTCTCTCAATCTTTCAAAGCATTAAAGAGAAAAATGTTATCTCTCGGTCTATTGTTTTAGAATGTAGTTTATCCTCTGTGTGGGTTTAGATGGCTTGCATGAATGAGAGGATAGTCATTGTATTCAGTAAAGTTTCTAGAACAGCCCTGCATTAGTAATAAGTTTCCTGGGTACTACTGCTTTGTCATCAGACTTCACCACATAGATCTCTTATCCCTCTCTGTGTTGGTCTTACTGTTATTATTTCAAAGTTACATATACAGTGAGTTCACAGGTTTTCATGGTGTTTTAATAAAGCCACTCGAGGGACTTCCCTGGTGGTCCAGTGGTTAAGAATCCATGCTTCAGCTGCAGGGGGCACAGGTTCAAGCCCTGGTCGGAGAACTAAGATTCTGCATGCCATGAGGTATGGCCAAAAAAATAAATAAATAAAATAAAGCCATTCCATCTGCTGCTCTTGATTTGATTAGTGAATGGCATTTTGATGGTCACTATCTATCTTGACTTGCTTTTACTTTCATCTGTCTTTTTTAAGAATCTCCTTTTAATAGTTAGAAGGCTAAAGATAATTTAAAGTGGATTGAGGGAGATTCCCCATTCACATCAGTGCTTTAGAACCAAATAAGGATCTGGTCTATGGTGGGAATAGATTAAGGAAGTCTCAGAGGAGATTTTGGTTTGAAAGATTGAACTTTAAAAAAAGAAAAATTTATCCAGACCTGAGTAAGAAAGCCACAGGGATGACTTTCTAGATTGAGTGTGAAGTTTGTTTCAGACTGAATGTTTGTGTCCCCCACAAACCCATATGTTGAAACCTAACCCCCAAGGTGATGACATTAGTTACTGGGACCTTTGAGAGGTGATTAGATCATGAGGGTGGAGCCTTCATCAATGGGATTAGTGCCCTCATAAAAGAGGCTCTAGAGAGCTCCTTCCTACCTTTTGCCATGTGAAGACACAGCTAGAAGATGGCCATCCATGAACCAGGAAGCCATCTCTTACAGACACCAAATCTGTTGGTGTCTTGATCTGGGACTTTCCAGCCTCCAGATCTGTGAAGAATAAATGTTAGTTGCTTAAGCCACCCAGTCTGTGGTATTTTTGTTATAGGATTCCAAAGGGACTAAGACAAAGTTATAATATTTCAGCTACACATTCTTAATCTTAAAGATTATTTTAGCTTTCCTTTTTCAAACAGAATGGCATGGAAGAGGGCCTTCACATGAGTTCCTTCTGTCAGTTAATTCTAACTCTTTAGAACACTTAAGATGTCTTGGCTTTTCTGAAGAGTTGTATTGCAGATTCTTGATCATGAGCAGAGATAAAATGCCCTTCATCCAATGTAATGCTTTGCTATGTGTAGCAAACAGCCTATCATGGGCTGGGACATGGGAGTTGTAGGTGAAATAGTGTGTAAGCAATTTGTCATGGAAGTAAGATTAGTCTTTTATTTTTCCTTTTTGACATCTGGTTCTTCTCTGATTATATGCTGCTTTTTCTTTTTCCTTTCTAGTCTCCATCCTTCTGCCAATCTATTGGGAGTACCTGTGAACATTGCTTTGCAATCATGATACTTGGGACTAATTAGCAATCCCTTAATGAGATTGCATCCCCAGAAAGGAAAATTTCAAGTGACTAGAAGACTAGTGATGTCTAGGGCCACTCCTAGAATGGTTAAGTTACTAGTTGTGAATCTTAAATGTGGATTGCATTAGAAACTCCATCCACTTTTCCATCTCGAATCCTTGTGTAGTGAATAGCAGGGCAGGAACATCTGTTTTAATTGCCTTTCCATCATGCCAGTTGAGCATGACTGCTTTTCTGGTAGACTCCATCTCACAATAAATTGTATTCGTAAGAGGTGGTTAGTGTGTGGTAAACATTGTGTGGACAGACCAATACTATAGGTAGATACAATACTTGCTCAGAGGAGACACAAACAAATTGCCTTTCTCCTGGCTCTGAAACGTCTTCTTTCAACATAGTTAAATATGAAGTTGGAATGAAGCTAACTAATGCTTAATCCAAAAAACTTCTTCATTGCTTGGCTTCTGATGGGAAGGCTATAGGCAGCAAGTTGTTTTAATGATTGATTTTAATAATACGGAGGCACACTTGGACTCCTCTCAAAGTTGTTATAAGACCTTTATGCAAGGAAGATGAATTCATTAGAACCAAAATTATTATATAAAAATTCAGTTGGAATTATCCACATGTTAAAAGAAATAGATTCACTTTTAACATATATGCTTATCTGAAACACACTCCCACACATAAAGAGATTATCACATGTGGTTATGGAAGATCACTAATTAATGTACATTCATACATATTCAAATTAAAACAAATTTTCATTAAAACAGATATTAACACCTCAAAGTCTACAAGGCTATGTGTAGGTGGATACAGCTTTAAGACTGTCTTTTTTTTTTTTTTAACATCTTTATTGGAGTATAATTGCTTTACAAGGGTGTGTTAGTTTCTTCCTTATAACAAAGTGAATCAGCTATACATATAACCCCATATCCCTTCCCTCTTGCGTCTCCCTCCCACCCTCCCTAGCCCACCCCTCTAGGTGGTCACAAAGCACCGAGCTGATCTCCCTGTGCTATGCAGCTGCTTCCCACTAGCTATCTATTTTACATTTGGTAGTACTTATAAGTCCATGCCACTCTCTCACTTTGTCCCAGCGTACCCATCCCCCTCCCAGTGTCCTCAAGTCCATTCTCTATGTCTGCATCTTTATTCCTGCTCAGCCACTAGGTTCATCAGTACCATTTTATTTTATTTTTTAGATTCCATATATATGTGTTAGCTTACAGTATTTGTTTTTCTCTTTCTGACTTACTTCATTCTGTATGACAGACTCTAGGTCCATCCACCTCACTACAAATAACTCAATTTCATTTCTTTTTATGGCTGAGTAATATTCCATTGTATATATGTTGTGCCCCATCTTGTTTATCCATTCATCTGTCAGTGGACATTTAACTTGCTTCTATGTCCTGGCTATTGTAGATAGAGCTGCAGTGAACATTGTGGTACATGTCTCTTTTTGAATTATGATTTTCTCCGGGTACATGCCCAGTGGTGGGATTGCTGGGTCGTACGGTAGTTCTATTTGTAGTTTTTTAAAGAACCTCCATGCTGTTCTCCATAGTGGCTGTATCAATTTACATTCCCGCCAACAGTGCAAGAGGGTTCCCTGTTCTCCACACCCTCTCCAGCATTTATTGTTGATAGATTTTTTGATGATGGCCATTCTGACTGGTGTGAGGTGATACCTCATTGTAGTTTTGATTTGCATTTCTCTAATGATTAATGATGTTGAGCATCCTTTCATGTGTTTGTTGGCAATCTGTATATCTTCTTTAGAGAAATGTCTATTTAGGTCTTCTGCCCATTTTTGGATTGGGTTGTTTGTTTTTTTGAGATTGAGCTGTATGAGCTGCTTGTAAATTTTGGAGATTAATCCTTTTTCAGTTGCTTCATTTACAAAAATTTTCTCCCATTCTGAGAGTTGACTTTTTGTCTTGTTTATGTTTTCCTTTGCTGTTCATTCGGTCCCATTTATTTATTTTTGTTTTTATTTCCACTTCTCTAGGAGGTGGGTCAAAAAGGACCTTGCTGTGATTTATGTCATAGAGTGTTCTGCCTATGTTTTCCTCTAAGAGTTTTATAGTGTCTGGCCTTACATTTAGGTCTTTAATCCATTTTGAATTTATTTTTGTGTTGCCTCCTTTATCAAAAATAAGGTGACCATATGTGCGTGGGTTTATCTCTGGGATTTCTATCCTTTTCCATTGATCTATATTTCTGTTTTTGTGCCAGTACCCTACTGTCTTGGTTATGAAGCTTTGTAGTATAATCTGAAGTCAGGGAGTCGGATTCCTCCAGCTCCTTTTTTTTTTTTCCCTCAAGACTGCTTTGGCTATTCGGGGTCATTTGTGTCTCCATACAAATTTTAAGATGATTTCTTCTAGTTCCATAAAAAATGCCATTGGTAATTTGACAGGGATTGCATTGAATCTGTTTATTGCTTTGGGTTGTATAGTCATTTTCACAACATTGACTCTTCCAATCCAAGAACATGGTATATCTCTCCATCTGTTGGTATCATCTTTAATTTCTTTCATCAGTGTATTCCCCTTTTTCATTTCTAATTCTGTTGATTTGAGTCTTCTCCCTTTGTTTCTTCATGAGTCTGGCTAATGGTTTATCAATTTTGTTTACCTTCTCAAAGAACCAGCTTTTAGCTTTATTTCTCTTTGCTATCATTTCCTTCATTTCTTTTTCATTGATTTCTCATCTGATCTTTATGATTTCTTTCCTTCTGTTAACTTTGGGTTTTTTTTTAATTCTTCTTTCTCTAATTGCTTTAGCTGTAATGTTAGGTTGTTTATTTGAGATGTTTCTTGAGGTAAGACTGTATTGCTATAAACTTCCCTCTTAGAACTGCTTTTGCTGCATCCCATAGGTTTTGGGTGGTCGAGTTTTCATTGTCATTTCTTTCTAGGTATTTTTTGATTTCCTCTTTGATATTATGTATTGAGGTGCTCCTATGTTGGGTGCATAAATATTTACAATTGTTATAGCTTCTTGTTGGATTGAACCCTTGATCATTATGTAGTGTCCTTATTTGTCTCTTGTAATACTTTTTATTTTAAAGTCTGTTTTGTCTGATGTGAGAATTGCTATACCAGCTTTCTTTTGATTTCCATTTGCATGGAATACCTTTTTCCACCTCCTCACTTTCAGTCTGTATGTGTCCCTAGGTCTGAAGTGGGTCTCTTGTAGGCAGCATATATGCAGGTCTTATTTCTGTATCCATTAAGCCAGTCTATGTCTTTTGGTTGGAGAATTTAACCCATTTACATATAAGGTAATTGTCGATATGTATGTTCCTGTTACCATTTTCTTAATTGTTTTGGGTTTGTTATTGTTGGTCTTTTCCTTCTCTTGTGTTTCCTGCCTAGAGAAGTTCCTTTAGCATTTGTTGTAAAGCTGGTTTGGTGGTGCTGAATTCTCTTGGTTTTTGCTTGTCTGTAAAGGTTTTAATTTCTCCATCGAATCTGAGATTAATATGTGTCTTGGTGTGTTTTTCCTTGGATTTATCCTGTATGGGTCTCTCTGCACTTCCTGGACTTGATTATTTCCTTTCCCATATTAGGGAAATTTTCAACTATAATCTCGTCAGATATTTTCTCCATCCCTTTCTTTTTCCCTTCATCTTCTGGGACCCCTATAATTTGAATGTTGGTGCGTTTATGTTGTCCCACAGATCTCTGAGACTGTCCTCAATTCTTTTCATTCTTTTCTTCTTTATTCTGCTCTATGGTAGTTATTTCCACTATTTTATCTTCCAGGTAACTTATCCGTTCTTCTGCCTCAGTTATTCTGCTCTTGATTCATTCTAGAGAATCTTTAATTTCATTTATTGTGTGGTTCATCATTGTTTGTTTTCTTTGTAGTTCTTCTAGATTCTTGTTAAATATTTCTTGTATTTTCTCCATTCTATTTCCTAAATTTTGGATCTTCTTTACTATCATTACTCTGAATTCTTTTTCAGGTAGACTGCCTATTTCCTCTTCATTTGTTTGGTCTTGTGGGGTTTTGCCTTGCTGCTTTATCTGCTGTGTGTTTCTCTGTCTTCTCATTTTGCTTAACTTACTGTGTTTGTGGTCTCCTTTTCACAGGCTGCAAGTTCTTAGTTCCCGTTGTTTTTGGTGTCTGCCCCCAGTGGCTAAGGTTGGTTCAGCGGGTTGTGTAGGCTTCCTGGTGGAGGGGACTAGTGCCTGTGTTCTGGTGGATGAGGCTGGATCTTTTCTTTCTGGTGCGCAGGAGTGCATCCAGTGGTGTGTTTTGGGGTGTCTGTGACCTTATTATGATTTTAGGCAGCCTCTCTGCTGATGGGTGGGGTTGTGTTCCTGTCTTGATCGTTGTTTGGCATAGGGTGTCCAGCACTGTAGCTTGCTAGTCATTGAGTGGAGCTGGGTCTTAGCGTTGAGATAGAGATCTCTGGGAGAGCTTTTGCCATTTGGTATTACATGGAGCCGGGAAGTCTGTGGTGGACCAATGTCCTGAACTCGGCTCTCCCACCTCAGAGGCACAGGCCTGATACCCGGCCGGAGCACCAAGACCCTGTCAGTGACATGGCTCAGAAGAAAAGGGTGAATAAAAGAAAGAAAAAAGAAAGAAAGAAAGGTAGAAGGAAGGAAGGAAAGAAAGAAATAAGAGAGCGACCAAACCAAAAAACAAATCCACCAATGATAACAAGCATTAAAAACTATACAAAAAACAAAACAAAGAAAAAAAAATGGACAGACAGAACCCTAGGACAAATGGTAACAGCAAAGCTATACAGACAAAATCACACAAAGAAGCATATACATACACACTCACAAAAAGAGAAAAAGGAAAAATATATATATATAACCATATATAATAAAAAAGAAAGAGAGCAACCAAATCAATAAGGAAATCTACCAATGATAATAAACTCTAAATACTAAACTAAGATAAACATAAAACCAGAAAAACATTAGGTGCAGAAATCAAACCCCAAGTCTACAGTTGTTCCCAAAGTCTACCACCTCAGTTTGGGATGATTCGTTGTCTATTCAGGCATTCCACAGATGCAGGGCACATCAAGTTGATTGTGGTGATTTAATCCGCTGCTCCTGAGTCTGCTGGGAGAGATTTCCCTTTCTCTTCTTTGTTCGCACAGCTCCTGGGGTTCAGCTGTGGATTTGGCCCCACCTCTGCCTGTAGGTCTCCTGAGGGCGTCTGTTCTTCGTTCAGACAGGACGGAGTTAAAGGAGCCTGTGATTCGGAGGCTCTGGCTCACTCAGGCCGGGGAGAGGGAGGGGCACGGAGTGTGGGGCGAGGCTGCGGCGGCAGAGGCCGGCGTGACGTTGCCCCAGCCTGAGGCGTGCCGTGCGTCCTCCCGGGGAAGTTGTCCCTGGATCATGGGACCCTGCAGTGGCGGGCTGCACAGGCTCCCGGGAGGGGCGGCGTGGAGAGTGACCTGTGCTCGCACACAGGTCTCTTGGTGGCGGCAGCAGCAGCCTTAGCGTCTCATGCCCGTCTCTGGTGTCCGCGGTGATAGCCGCAGCTCGCGCCCGTTTCCGGAGCTCCTTTATGCGCTGCGCTTATACCCTCTCCTCTCGCACCAGGAAACAAAGAGGCAAGAAAATGTCTCTTGCCTCTTCGGGAGCTCCAGACTTTTTCCTGGCCTCCCTCCCGGGTAGCCGTGGCGCACTAGCCCCTTCAGGCTGTTTTCACTCTGCCAACTCCAGACCTTTCCCTGGGATCCGACTGAAGCCCGAGCCTCAGCTCCCAGCCCCCGCCCGCCCCGGCGGGTGAGCAGACAAGCCTCTCGGGCTGGTGAGTGCTGGTCGGCACCGATCCTCTGTGCGGGAATCTCTCCGCTTTGTCCTCCGCACCCTGTTGCTGCGCTCTCCTCCGCGGCTCCGAAGCTTCCCCCTCCGCCACCCGCTGTCTCCGCCCGCGAAGGGCCTTCCTAGTGTGTGGAAACCTTTCCTCCTTCACAGCTCCCTCCCGGAGGTTCAGGTCCTGTCCCTATTCTTTTGTCTCTGTTTTTTCTTTTTTCTTTTGCCCTACCCAGGGGAGTTTCTTGCCTTTTGGGAGGTCTGAGGTCTTCTGCCAGCGTTCGGTAGGTGTTCTGTAGGAGTTGTTCCACATGTAGATGTATTTCTGATGTATTTGTGGGGAGGAAGGTGATCACGTCTTACTCCTCCACCATCTTTTTTTTTTTTAACATCTTTATTGGAGTATAATTGCTTTACAATGGTGTGTTTCTGCTTTACTACAAAGTGAATCATTTATATATATATACACATATGTTCCCATATCTCTTCCCTCTTGTGTCTCCTCCACCATCTTGAAGGTCTCTTCAAGACTGTCTTTCTAATCTGTAAATTAACAGGCTTTAAGGATTAGAGAAAGAAGAAAGGAAAGTAGAAGAATACATAAGTACAATAATATAATGGATAACATTTATGAAGCATCTATTATGTTTTAGGCACTGTACTGAGCAAGCTAGCATTTCACATAAATAAGTCATTTAAAACTCATATTAATGGTATGAGTTATATTCTACAGTATTATTTTATCCCTCAGAGAGGTTTGTATAATTTGCATAAAGTCCAAAACTATTAAAAGGAAAATTGGGAATTGAACCCAGGTTTCTCGAATTCCTGAGCCAAGACCTTAATTGCTAAGTTCTTACCACATTCTTAGACCCTTTTATTTGAGGTAATATCACTGAATTCATGGTTCAAATTATTCTAGCATCATCTCTGTCAACAAATGGGTGTATCAAAATACAAGTACAATCCCCCAAATAATGGGGGATTACTCAGGTGATAGTTTGCTTTTGAAAAGAGAGAAATACAGGCAATTGATGGAAGCAGAGTCCCTGGCTTTAGATTTTTTTTTTCTTTTTCATTTTTTCCTTAATGAATATAATCGTGAATAATTAAGCTTTAAGAGCTGAATGACTGATTGCCAGCAAGTGACTAACTGTTGTTTATTTATAAGGATATTACTTTCATGGGAAAATGCAAGATGTGTTTTGAAACATCGCAAGTCTTGTGTGAGACTTTGTAAATAATGGAGGCTGCATAGCTTAGGGGTTAAGCTCACAGACAGTTGTCACACTGACTTGGGTACAAGTCAAAGTTGCTGGACCTTTGGAATTTTTTAAACCCCTCTATGATTGATTTCTATAAAGTAGAACCCAAAATGTAACCCACTTCTTAGGGTTGTTGAGAGCATTAAAAAGCTAAATTATACGAAGTGCTAGCTCAACGCCTGGTATATGAAAATTATTCAATAAAACTAGTTTGTAATATTTTCTTTTTTAAGTGACCCCCAAACCCCAAACTTATTTGTGTATGTTTTTAGCTATGATGAGAGATAGGTTGGGTTCTTGGAAAATCTCCAGTTCCTGAGTCAGAGCCTTGCAAAGATTGCTTGGGATGTGTCTATGTTGATAATCTCTTCCATGTATATTTTTCTATCAGTCTTAGATTCATCGTAAGAATTAACTCTTCTTTCTAAAGAGCTTTAGTGCTTTTATATTACCTCCTTTAATTGTCCTAATAATCTTATGGACTAGAGATTATGATACTCATTTTTATAAATAAGGAAACCACCAGATATCAGAAAAGTAAATAGGAAACCACCCAACTAGTAAACAGATGAACTATGACACGAATCCAGGTCTTCTGTACCCACACTCCAGTTTAATTTTAAAACAGAAAGAAGATTTTGAGATCATATTAATCATGCCTCAATCCATTTTACAGATCAGAATATGTAGGCGCTAAGATAGACAAATGATTGTCTAGAGTCACGTAGCAAATTAGAGGCAAAACTGACACTAGACCCCAGGTCTCTATTCCAAATCTAGAGCTCTTTCATCACTCCTAGGCTGTTTGTGTCTTTGCAGTAATTTGTGTGCTCTGTAGAGGAAGAATGAAAAGATGAGGCAGAAATGAAAGGGTGAGGGGTTGGAGGAGAGGGAGAGAAGGAGAGAAAAGAATAGACTCACATAGGAAGGTTAGATCAAGAGCAGGCATTGAGGGGTGGTCTATATTGAATACCAGTTCTTTCCACTGTGAAATCTAATCTCTACCTGGCAGGAGAGGCAGAAATAACCATCGTCTGTAATATATTCATCCCTGCTCCCATTCCATCATTAATATGAGCACAGTGATTACAGTAGACATAGTTGACGGTAGCAACGACAACCCCCTGTGACATCCGCACAGCCATATGGCATCACCATCACGTCTCGAGCAGCCCTCTCGCTGGAGATTTGGCTTCCCTTCCACTGGTCTGCATTACCAGATATCAGAGCTTGGCCGATTTGGTTCGTCAGGAGACTGCAGTAGAATTCACTCCCATAGAGGCATTTTCTTGACATTTTGACATTCACTCAGAGAAAGTCAAAAGGCTGGCCAAGGGCCCAATAATCGGGCCCGTCAGAATCAAGCTATATTTTCTGAGCAGCTGTCGATAGAGTGTGCATGAGATTATTACTGTTTGCCAACACTCTATTGATCTTGGCTTTGTGAAGCTCCAAGTCTGTTTATAGCCACCTATAAAAATGAACAGCCACTTCTTGTACTGAAGGTTAACATAGTGTGTTTATTTAATGGAATGGAAATGGCTTTGTGTTTTCCACATGTCGTTGTTAATAAATTTTCAAAGGAATCTGAGTGACTAGTATGTGGGTGTTGAAGGAGGGATGGTGACTGTTGGGGGTGAGGAGTTTCTGGGGTTGGAAGCTTCTGGAGGCAGGAGAGAAAAGATAAGACATGGGTAACATATCGGAATAACTGTCCTATCCTGAGAAGTGTTATAAAAAAATCTTTGCTCTATACTAGTGTGGTTTTTTTTGTTTTTGTTTTTAACTTCTCAGCTGATAGTAAGGATTCTTCCCTGGATGGTTTATTCTTTTGCCTGCTTCTGTTTTCGTTTGTTCTTTTGGATTTCCCCCCAAATGTTTAAGGTGACACTGAGCATTTTCGTTTACTGTGAGTTTTGGAGTTTGGAGTTTCCTGCTATCCTTTGATCATTTTTCCTCCTTCCGTAAAAGATTTGAAAGAAATGGCAAGAATTGGGAATCATGTCAGATAGAAGCAGACACTGGCAATCCTACAGACCTGCTTTTTAAGAGATGTGTTTCCCTTGACTGGAGGGGAGATACCAACAGCCTTTGCCAAAGCTACCAGAAGGGCTGAGAAGAGTCTCAGGAAACTGTGAAAGTCTATCTGGGTCTCAAGGATACTAGATGAAAAGCAGAAACGTCAGTCAGCCACTGAATGTTTCAAAAGGAAATATCAGAATAATTCACTCGGATTTTTTTTTGAACTTTCCTCAGGAGGTTTGTCCTTTTTATATTAAGATAACATCATTGGCACTTTCAATTTTAGATTTTATTCTACCCATTCTGTCTCAGTGTCCCTAGAAGAGAAACAAACAGACAAATAAAACAAACCTAACGTGTTATTCTTGAAACATACATGTGTATTAGTGGTGATTAAAAAACAGCAACAACAATAGCAAAAGCTGTTGCAGTTTCAAAGCAGCCAATCTAGTCAAGGAATTGCTGAATTCTGAGGAGCCAGCCACTGTGCTGAGTGCTGGAGCTGGAAAGAAAAGTAAGATAGAGCTCTCTACTCAAGGATCCCTTGAGTGTGTGTGTGTGTGTGTGTGTGTGTGTGTGTGTGTGTGTTGGTGGCATGGATGTCTGTGTAAATACTTACCAATGTAATAAGTATTATGATCGATGTCCTCTAAGTACCCGACTCTGGTTATGGGGCATTGCTTTCACATCTGGTGATGAGAATATATCTTTGTCTTTCCTACTCTCTCCTTTACCTCCACATTTAACCTTGATTAAAGTCTGATTTCAAATAATCAACCCAGTTTTTGAGTATTTGAGCAGGCTCCTTTAAGAGCCAGAGAGAAAATGTAAAGTTGTCTAGCATTTTAGGGAATGCTACTTCTAAGCCTTATTTCGGTGACTCAGATTTTTTTTTTTTCAGCACGCACACAAAATCAACTTGGGCACAAGAGTTAGAAGTGTGCTGTTCCTTTTCTCTTAGTGGCACAAAATGTGGAAAATGAGAAGTAAGCAAGACTGAGGATTAGAATCACAGGATAGGTTTCTGTAGTATGAATTCAAGACCTGAAAATCTGCTTAGTTTTGAGTTTGAAACAGATCTGTCAAATCCTGTATAAAAAGAAATACAGTGGGAATTAACAAGGAAGGGGTAATGGGAGTGGGCAGATGTGTTCTTGAAGAGAATACTCTAAATGCAGAACATTATCTTTGTCAGTTAATTTTACTTTTTATAGATGGTTGGACTATTAAACAAAGTCTTATGAGAAAAGTGGTTTTAGTGATCTCTAGGAAGATGTTCCCGGTATTAAATTAAATTAGGGCTGTGCATTGCGGAGTCCCCACCAGTCATACTCCCTCTGGCAAGTATTTTAAATACCATATGCAACCTAGTTAGAGGTGACATGAAATCACAGAATTTGATATTTTTTTCCTTCAAAGTTAGGCAGAGAGAGATGAGTTCTTTTGGTGTATCTGAGACGCCAGATGCTGTTTTTCCTTTGTTGTAATTTTTTTTTTTTTTTGAGAATTTTATTTGAGGATGGTGCTGGTCCAGGGAAATGGGTTTGATCCCTCTATAGATAAGACAACCTGTTTTTTCTATGTAACAGTAAGGCTCCTTTGTCTGCCTTATATCTGACAAAACAACAGGATGGAGTCATGATTTAGGTGTTGCCTCTGGAGTGAGAGTTTTCTGTGTTTGAACTCTTTGCTCAGTGATCTTGGCCAAATTATTTAACCTGTTTAAGCATTAGTTTCCTCGTCTATAAAACATGAGTAACAGGATTTCTTTATAGGAACCATGTAAAGATAAAACAGAAACCACCCAGCATAGTCCCTGGCACATAATACATTTTTATAAATCTTAACTATTATTACTAAACTGAGTAGTTCAATAGATATTGCCGCAGAAATTCCCAGGCATGAGCTTGTCATTATGACAGCCAAGTTATAAGAGCCATAGACTAACACCCTGAGCTGTTTGCAGATGCATGGGCCTCTTCACAAGAGTTTCTAGTCATTGACTTACAGATTGATCAGTGTAGATCCATCCTCCTCTCTGGAAGATAACCAGAAAACACTTACCCTATTTAGAGTGAAAGAATTGAGTGTCTTTCCTTAGAAGCACAGTTAGTTCTTGATCCAAGGGACATCAGTGCCACATAAGAAAAATTGTCTGTGCACAATATCCTTGGAGAGAGAAAGAGTTTTTAAATCTTGATATTAGAAATTAAGGCTATAGTGTATTTAGGTTTCTATAGGTTCTTCATTTCTTTTTTTTTTTTTTTTTTTTTTTTTTTTTCGGTATGCGGGCC
>NC_041224.1:159250351-159252136 GCF_002837175.3 Physeter macrocephalus
TGAGGCATGCGGGCCTCTCACTGTTGTGGCCTCTCCCGTTGCGGAGCACAGGCTCCGGACGCGCAGGCTCAGCGGCCATGGCTCACGGGCCCAGCCGCTCCGGGGCATGTGGGATCCCCCCAGACCGGGGTATGAACCCGCGTCCCCCGCATCGGCAGGCGGACCCTCAACTACTGTGCCACCAGGGAAGCCCATAGGTTCTTCATTTCTGTATCACTATCTTCTTGTCAGAAATAAGTATACTTTCTTCAATATTAAAATTTTATCCCCCAGGATGCAGACGAATTTTTGTTGTAGAACTTACATCATTTAACTTCATTTAAAAGATCCATCAGTATGCATCAAAAATTTATTTTCAAAATTCTTTACCTAATGGCTAAAAAATAAGCCCTAATTTTGTTTTCAGTGAAATTGACCTCAACAGTATAAATAGCACAGGAGAAGAAAAATTCCCCATTCCTATATCTGGACATTTAAGACCACATCTGTGAAGCCACCATATGCGTTAAAGACGGGGTATATGTTGCTGGTGAGAATTTTGCTGTTCTAGAGTCTATGCTGAGGCACCTCAGACGTGATGGGTAGTAGAGGTTATGCTTTTGCTGTGTCACGGTTGACTTCCCGCTCCTTGAGGAGAGATTCACTTGCCTGAAAAATTAACAGGTTTGTTTGGGCAAACTCTAGTTGCACGCTGGATTCTTTCTTTTGGGCTTTCCACGTGACCAGCCTAGACCCAAGGTTGGCCTGCAGCTGTGGAAAACAAGACAGAAGTTACTGGTATAAAGGTCAAACATCTTCCCAAATTTCCTTCTCTTTCTAAATTTGTTCTGGTTGCTTAAAAACAAACAAACAAACAAAAAACACCTCTATTGCCTATATGTCCTTAGTATTGAGAACTCATCAGAGGAGATTTTGTTCAGTTGGTTGATGCGGGATTCTCTGCTCACGGCAGTGGGGAAGGTACTCTAAGTACCACATAACTGTCTCCATTGAGAAGAGTCTGTGATGTTTGAAACTTATAGTGAGTCTTTTAAATGATTGCTCTAGAAATGGCTATAATAATTTTTATTATTAATTAGCCCATCTCTGCCCTGCTGTTCTTTAATTTATGATTATTTACATGTATGCAATACTTGATCTTTTCAGGAATCCATAGGATTCTGCTGCTATTATTTTTTAGAATACTGTTAATCTGTAAACACATATTATTTTCTCCAAAAAATGACCAAATTGCACTGTCCCCCCTCTGCCAGGTCAGAAGTCACTGACCTCATTGTGGTATTCAGAGTAATTACAGATCGGGTCTTCTGGGTCTCACCCCCTTTCTCAGAACAGGAGCTGAAAGCATAGTTGAACAGATGATTTTAGCCTTGATTCACAACCTGTAAGCTAAAGAAGAGTCCATTTTAAAAAATCTTTCTATTTTGCAAACGAAGGAACTGAGGTACCAGATGGTAAATACCTATTTAAGAGTAGCAGTCTGAGAAGGGAATGCCTGACTCCAGCCCTCTGCCATTAATTTGCAAATGTGCATAGTTTTTTGTAAGAAAATTGGTTATAGAACTATTCTTCAGTAGAGACCTGTCCTCTGTGATGTTCCATAGTTTTTTTTCTTATGACTCTATAGTCAGTGTTTGTTAAAATAAAAAATGGGGCTTCCCTGGTGGCGCAGCGGTTGCGCGTCCGCCTGCCGATGCAGGGGAACCGGGTTCGCGCCCCGGTCTGGGAGGATCCCACATGCCGCGGAGCGGCTGGGCCCGTGAGCCATGGCCGCTGAGCCTGCGC
>NC_041224.1:159252293-159268690 GCF_002837175.3 Physeter macrocephalus
TTTTTTTCTTATGACTCTATAGTCAGTGTTTGTTAAAATAAAAAATGTATAACATAATATAGGGAGAATATTGATTATTGACTATATGTTGACCCAAAATGAAACCATTTAAAAGACTGTCTCTGTATAAATACAACTGTCCTACATTTAACCACGGTCATATGACAATTAATAAAAATTAAAATTTTCACTTATAGAATTTGCAAATAACAATAGCTGATAGATCAAAATTAAGACGGATATTAACAACCTAAATAAAGAAATAAAAGCCATCAAAATTAACTTTAAAAGAAATAAATGTAAAATCCTATATTTGAGTTAAATAAATCAATTTTACAAGCACTAGGTATAGGAGATCTGGCTTGACAGAACTTTGCGAAACAAGACTGAAGACTTTAATTGTTCAGAAGGTTAAAATAAACCAGCTATACTAAATGAAAAGAAAAAAAAGGAAAAATAAATTTTAAAAAGCTATGCAGCTTTAGTTTCTGTTAATAGACTTCTATTCAATTGCTAAATTATGTTGATTTAATATTCCTCCACTTAGTTTGTCTTCAGTGATCTAGGGACAGACTTCATCAGCCTTTACCTGACAGTGGGTTCTTAATGGTATCCCTGCTTCTCTCCTCCCCACTCCAATCTGGTCTTTGCATGCAGCCAGAGTCACCGTTGCTGAATTAGATCTGGTCATACCGTTCCCAAGCAAATAAGCCACCAATGGTTCTCAATGATTACAAGATTGATTATTCCCCGACGAATGAGACCCTTTAGTATAATTTCTGATCTCTATCAACTTTTCCTTAGTTTTGCAGATAGCACCTACCATTTCTAAAGATGTGTCTTTAACTCATCTTAGCCATTTTGGACCACCGTATCCTGAAATTTCATTGTATTTTCATATTTCTAGACTTTTGCTCAGGATCTTCTTTTCAGTTTACATATATTTTCCCATTTCACCTTTGACCAGCCACTGCCACTGATCCACGAGGTTCAAATGTCTTCTCTTCTGTGAAGACTTCCCGATAGCCCTTCACCCCAACTCTAGGAGAAACCAATTCCTCCCTCTGTGCTGTGCCCATACCTTCATCACAGAATGTAAGGTGCTATTATTCGTGTCTCAATTGATTAGAAGTGTCTGTGTTTGTTTCCATCTTACGTTATTGAATAGATTTCATAAATTGTGTTTGAGTACTAGTCCTAAGAAAATGCCAAATCCAAAAGACTAATACGGAAGGATATTTCATCTCTCCCGCCCCCACTTTCCAATCACACACATTATTTAATAGTTTGGGTGAATATCTTTAATATTCTAAAGTGTGTTGAAAGGTTTGCTTGTCTAATCTCAGAAGTAAGGGTTTCATGATGAGATTGAAAGTTCTATACTGTGAACTTTTGCTTCAGGGACACAAATTTAAAGATCATAAATAAGGTCTTTCTGTCATGGTTTTGAATGTCAGTCTGCTTTGTCCAGTGGGCTTCTGAGTCCTTTGTGTTTGGCACATTTTACTGAGATGCAAAGACATGCAATCCTGGTGACTGGGTTTTCAAACTATAAGATGTTGAAAACAAAAATTATGGGCTGAAGTTGAGAGGACTGTCAGAAGATGTGTTCATAGATGCTCAAATAATTCTCCTTTAGCCATTCACTTTTATCTTAATTTAGAGTCATATGTTTCTTGTAACCATTGGCTGTTCCCCTGGCACCTAATAATGCAATCTCCACAGTGCAATGCTATTCAGAGGTGGGTTTTTTTTTTCTTTTTTTTTTCCTTTTTTCCCTTTCATTCCCCTGACTGCAATCATTCTCTTTAACTGAGTGTGTGGGTAGGTCTTTATAATATCTCCAGTATCACACTGATTTTTTTAAAAAATGCAGAGATAAGTCGCATTGGGAAACACATTCTCTTTTACTTATCCTCCAGATTAAAAAAAAAAAACAAAACACCATTTTGAAGTGCCTATTTTCTATATTTACAGTAGCTAATATATGGTAAATTAATGGAGGGAGGGATATGAAGGGAATAGGTATTATAAGCTTTTTAATACGTGGCAACATTTTATGTACAAGATAATGTGGGTCCATTTGGATGCTTACTGTTTATTATTCATTATACCTGGTCTACGAAAGTCTAGCTAAATTTTGTAGCCCATCCTTGTTTGGAAGTCTTCAAACCAACTAGATATATACCTCAGAGACATCACGGGTTCAGTTCCAGACCACTTCAATAAAGGGAATATCAAAATAAACAGAGTCACAAAACTTTTTTGGTTTTCCAGTGCATATAAAAGTTACATTTGCACTATGCTGTAGTCTATTAAGTGTGCAATAGCATTATAGCTAAGAAAACAATGTACATATCTTAATTAAAAAATACTTGATTGCTAAAAACTGCTGTCATCTGAGCCTTCAGCAAGTCATAGTAATAACATCAAAGATCACTGATCACAGATCACCATAACCGATGTAATAATAATAAAGAAGTTTGAAATATTGGCAGAATTACCAAAATGTGACACAGAGACATGAAGTGAGCAAATGCTATTGGAAAAATGGCGCCAATAGACTTCCTTGTCACAGGGTTGGCACAAACCTTCAATTTGTAAAAACGTAATATCTGCAAAGTACAATAACGTGACGTGTAGTAAAACAAGATAGGTCTGCAATTATCACATTTGCGATGGTTCTTTTGTAGAGAAAACAAAGAACATAGAGTCCAGTTTTTTTAGAATGCAGAGGCTGAGGTCCCCAGGATCACCTGGAGTCCTTGAGGAAATTCCAGATGTCTCATCCTCACCCTCGACCTACTGAAATAGGATCACTGAGGATTTGCACCCAGGAATCTGCATTTTACAATTTCTCCAATTCATATGTGTGCACACTGGAGGATAAGTATCAATGTAATGTAGCACTAATCAAATATGACTCAATTCCTGGCCAGATCTGTAGTCAGCAGTACCTAGAGTCGATAACATTTTCTGAAACAAAACAAGTGACATGTGGCACTGAGAAATCCCTGGCACTGGCTATCCAGTATCCACATGTGCCCCACTTCATTCTAGATTAGAAAATAAACGATGGGATTCTCCCCAGTGGCAGCCACGAGCACAGGTGCACAATTCGGAAAAATGAGACCAATTCTATGAAAAAATCAAGCTGAAGTCAAAGAAGTTTAGTAAAAATGTAAATCCCCTTACAACTGGTTGCATGGTTTCCATCTCTTAATGAGCACCTGTCATCTGGTGACTAATGACCAGACCCCGGAGAGTGAGCCAGGCTCGCAGAAAGGCCCATGGCCGGAGACCATGTTAGGCATTTTAAGATGAACAATCCATCTAACAAATAAAAAGTCATGTCAGTGATGCAGGTATAATAGTATAATCTCTTCAAGAGAAACAGCATGCAAATGAATCACAAAGCAGGAAGAGGAAGAACTTTTCACTGCCGCCTTGGGTCCAGTTTCCAGGAAAGAGACTCTGAAATGAAGATTGTGTGCAGGGGGTTTTCTGGGGAGCATGCTGTGAAACAGTTCCTGAATGGGAGTGAGGGAAGTAGGCATGGGTAGAAGAATAATGTGGACTGAGATGCAAGTACAAATAAACCCTCGGCAGTCCCACAGCTAACTCTGGAGTTAAGCTGGTCCTTGTCAGGTGTCCCAGGTTGCGCAAAGGGAGTTGAGTCTCTGTACCCTGCATCCTCATCTAACCAGCCAGACATTGCATGACTGAGGACAGTTTGCAGAGGGACCGAACTACCAGCTGTCAGCAGCCGACACTCCCAGCAGTGGGGGAAGGCATACCCAGTCTTGAAGGAGGAATCCAGTAGCACATCCCGTAAAACTCTGTCTGATTCAAGGCCAAAGATGATGGCGTTCAGAGCCACAGCAGGCTTCTGATCTTCCACAGTCTGCTGAATGCCCCTGACAGTCCACTGAAGTGATAATGTTAAGGAAGGGAATGATTAGAAGTAATTTGCCAAGGGACCAGGTTTGCATTTTGAGCTGTCAGCAAGTAATGAAGCAAGAATGTCAATCGACAGGTGAATTAAAGTCGAGGCAGAAGGAAGGGTGGAGGAAATTTGCTCCCCAAAAAGGAATTGCTTTGAGGCTCGTGATGAGATAAGTGGAGAAAGTTTGCAGCAGCCAGAGATTGCTAGGAAGGAAAAAACTTTGCGTGTTGGGGGGGCTGGTGGATTGGGACGTGAGAGATGTTTGGGACAGAATCTTACCTGAAAAGTCAAGTCAGGAATTAAAGCTACTTTCAAATAAACTCTTAACCTTCAAATAAAGGATGCCCTGTCTTTATATTAGCCCTATCAGTGAATACTTCTTTTTTCCCTTAATTATTGATTGACAACTATATAAGATTCTAAGAGATAAATATATTTAATTGTCCTATTAAAAAGGAAGAGGGACTGTCCCTGATAGAAGCAATAGGCTGTGGATTTTTCTGCTCAATGCTCAGAATGATCTCTGACCACTACCTCTGTGTGTGAAAAGTGACCTATGACATCACTCAGAGAGAGAAGTGCTGCTTTTCTATTGCAGGCGACTGCTCCAAAAGGTGCCTGTAACCAGGTCAAACTATTGAGATTATAAGCACATATGGAGTGAAAGGACTTTTATAATAAAAGGCCATTTCTGTGACTGTATTTGAAACTGATAAAAAATACTTCTTTCTGTCTTTTCTGTTTTCTTTGATAGTTCTCCTCTCTCTATTCCTCTCTTGCTATTATTCCTCTCTGTCTCTGTCTCTCTCTCTCATTTATAGAAGACACTTTTTCTTTCTGGTCTTTGAATGCATCCCAGTTTCACTTCAGCTGTCCACAGTGACATACTGAAAGGAGCAGTCCAACTCTAGCATTACAGTGTGGAGGTCCAAGGATCTATTTTCTAATTATGAACACTCCTGAGCTGTTTGTCAATATGTCAGACCCTTTACCTAGCTGCACATCCCTGGCTTGTTTCTATTTCAGGAATGATTTCTTTTTCCTCCCCTTTTCTCTCCCATCTTGCAAAGCCCCACATCTTGAGTGGCCAAGATCTTGTCAAGCACAGTGTCTGTGCAAAAGTGATCTTCATCTCCTAGGAAAGGGCACCTATACTGTTTGTTTTATTGGACAAGCAGCATCTTAGAGAAGAGAAAGATTGGAAGACAGTATAATTTGGTGTGAATGCACTCTGTTTCACAACAGTGAGGATGGGAGGTACCACTCTTAACCGTTGCTGGTAATTATTG
Organism: Physeter macrocephalus; assembly: GCF_002837175.3. Lineage (NCBI taxonomy): Eukaryota > Metazoa > Chordata > Mammalia > Artiodactyla > Physeteridae > Physeter > Physeter macrocephalus. The sequence goes on from NC_041224.1 coordinate 159,257,529, forward strand.
ATTGGATTAAGTCCCTTCTATTCTACCGACTAAATACTTTAAAATGTATCCTCTGCTTTCCATTCAGAAATGGCCTCAGCCTGATCTGTTACCTACCTCCCAGCCTTTATTGCAATACCTTCTAACTATTCCCCTTGACTTTCTCTTGCACCCCTTTTGTGCATCCTACACACAGTTGCTAAATTAAACTTTCTAAATAGCAGCCCTGATTGCTTCTCCTCCTTTGTAAAATCTTTCAGTGTTTCTCTTCGCCATTAAAACAATCTATGTTGTTTATCAGTAAAATAGGCAAAGCCCTTAAGAATCTGTCTCTAGCCTACTTCTGTTGGTCGTGTCTCTTACCTCTCCATCCTGCCCCAGCTCACATCTCTACTCCGTATCCTTTGCCTTTCTTGCTCCAAAAACTCTGAGTAGCTTATATGTTCTTCCCATTCACCATAGTGTTTTACACCTCAGTGCTTTTGAGCATGTGGTTCTCACTGTCTGGAACAATCTTCTAGATGAATTGTGACACTTCAAGAAATATCTTTGTCCCAGCTTCAGAAACTAAATTTTCATTCTGATGAATAGCACGAATAGCTCTCACAGTATTTCCCCAGGCTCTTTTAGGAATACTGAGGATACACTTGTTAATTCTGAAATGTGGTTTCTAAAATAAAGCTTTATCTGAGAAGCCACTAAGCCTCTAGTTTAAATACCCAGATATTCTCAGAATTGAATTTGCATTGCCTTTGCCTCAGTGTCTTCTCGGATAAACCAATGCGATCATGTCAAACTGATGCAACATCATGTTGTTGTGACCCCAACCATCACTAGGACAAGAGGAAAGGAAAGGTGCAATTACTGAACAAAGCATGACAGAAGACTCACTTCAGAGCACAAAACTGATCTTGGAATGGCTGCCAAACCACACAGATAATCCTGAAGGAGAGAATCTCAGTAGATTTCAGGACTGATTTGAGCATGCGTAGCTTTTGCAGGCAGCCGAGAGAAACGGGAAGTCCCTTGACCTGGAAGTTTGGAGACCTGGGTCCTCACCTAGTCTGCCACATTTAATCTGTGGGATCCTGAGGAGGTCATTTGACCTCATTGAATCATGCTGTCCTCATATGGAACATTAGGTTTGGGGTTTAAATGTTTCTTGGCAATGTTTTGATTAAATATCTATCTGTACCCAAATAATACTGGTGCTCTGCACCAATCCCTTTGGATTTTTGTGGATCTCCCAGCTTCAACATGCTTTCTATGGTACTAGCCATAGAAATAGCCACTTTTAGGAAAATTGTCCTCCGTCTACTCCTCTCTTGCCCATCGTTGGAAAGCTGCTCAGGTGCCAGGTTTCTCTTGCAGGATCACACTGCAGCTACCTCTGTGATTATTTGGCTCCCTTGTTCCCTGCCCTGCCTCCCCTCCTGCTTTACTGGTTCCCCTGGGAGTGCTTCCTTAGTAAGTCATTTGTACATGAATCATTGTCTCAGGGTCTCCTTATTCTTTGGACTCAACCTAAGTTTCTATCTATCTACCTATCTACCTACCTACCTACCTACCTACCTTTTTTGAGTTCATTAATAAACATTTGGCTTGGGTTTGAGAGAGCCATTCTGGTTAGGGTAAAGAGACAAAGAATGTGCTTTGCCTACTGAATTGTGCTTGGTAAAGTGCTTGATAGTGATGGTTTCTGAAGTTGTTCCATTCAAAGAAATAACTATTAAAAATCTCTCTTTATTAACGTATGGGTTTTCTGTCACCGATGTTTGTCTCCCTATGAATAGTTTGGACTAGATTTTTCAAGTAAGCATTTTAAAACATCTGTTACTGTTTCTAGGTGTTTCACAAACAACTAACTAGGTAGAGAAATAACAAGGGAGAGCCATGAGTTTTTTGCCAGTATCTTCTCGTTTTTACTTCAAAAACTATTTTAAAAATTTATTTCTAATTAAATCTCAGTGTAATGTGAAATGAAAACTGGAATTTGAGCCAAGAGTACCTGAAAAAGCATTTCTGGAAAAGGCTTTGCTTGTGCCATCTGTGTATGTGTAGAGAGAACCAAAATGTATAAGATATTGAAGATAGGTGTAATTGAGCCCCAAAGTGGAAACCTGATGCTTTACTTCACTAGTGTTCAGCTGGTCACCCCAGAAGTGCAGTTTGTTGCTAGTTGATATCTATTGTAGACTAAGCCTTATGCACACAGTTTCTACCCTGATGTTTGGCGTGAGTCATGTACAATACGTTGAAACAAGGTATTGAAATAAATAGAATGGCATTTCCCAGCTCGCTTTCATGCTGTTATTTTCTCTGCAAGCTGCATTCTGGTTCCTTTTGTGAATCTTCAGATTTGAGTCCACAAGCTGCTCAGAAATGCAGCACCTTTATGCCACCCACAAAAGAGAGTTTTTATACAGTCTGTTGTACACAGAAAGCATGTCGGTGTGCATGTATATGTATGTGTGAGGGAATGGTTCAGCTGACATTGTACTTGCAACACAAACTACCCTTATCACCAATTATGACCACTCTATTCACAAATTATTAAATTATAGGTTTCAAGTAGAAATCAAATATCCCTAATTGAATATATATTTAATAAAATTAATAAATATAAACTTAGTTGACCTGGGCATTAAAAATGGAAAGTAGAGTCATTCACTTCCAAAGGGCCAACTGTAGTGCCATACAGTTACAGATCTGAGGAATTGCATCCCAGTGACATGTTCAGGGACGTCCAGGACCAGACATTAAATTAAGTATTTGCATTGACCTAAGTATTACTTTCAGAAAATCAAATCCAAAAACTATATTTAGCTTTCTAGGTTATAGTCTCTGGAGACCCTGCCAGCCAGGTATCATTTGTATGTTTTATTTAAAGAAAAAAAACTCAGCAAAGAAGTTAAAAGTCTATTTCTAACTCAACCTTATATCTCAGAAAATAAGTTCCTCATTCTGTCCAATTATGTCAAAAGTTGAAAGCTACGCTCATTTCTGTTTTTTCCTAGTTTGTCTTGCTTCTCTTAAAACAGGTTTAGCCACTTAACACTTTAAGCCACTTAACAATGTATGTGCAAATAGGTATAACTCAGTAATCAATATACCATTGGTAATAATAATCAGTAATCAATACATGAACACCAAAAGGTTATTCTATCAAGTCTATTCTGTTCTTTGTAAGCCCTCATGCTGGTTCAGGAGTGATATATGCCATTTTCATAACGTGTGAAAAGGGAGCCGTATAAATTGCACAAAGCAAGTATTGAGCCCTGGAAATTTCACTCTTCCTTAGAGACATGAGCTGTGCATTTACTGCTCAAAACACACGTTTCAAAAATATTATTTGGGCACCAGCCTAGAAGAAGAGTAAGGGTCATCGGGAAAAAAGTGGATGGTTTCAGGCTTTGCCTTTTTAGAAGCTTACAGTCTGGGTAGCAAGATAAAATTGACACAAGGGAGCAGTTTGGTATAATGATTAAGAACCTGAGGATTAGATTTAAGCAGAAATTTTATGCGAATTCTAGGTTGGCCCCTTTTTGTATGACTTTGTGAAAGCCACTTACTTTCTATGCCTCAGTTTCCGCATCTTAAGATAGAGGTGCTAATATCTACCCAATAGTGTTGTGACTGTTTTTGTAAAGGTTGGATGACAAGATGTATAAAAGGCATGCCTGGCAAATATGTATGCTTCTTAATTGGTAGTTTTTTTAAAAAAATCATTGTTACTGATACAAATGAAATAGTCTCTTTCTACCGCAGCACGCTTACCCATACAGCATTTATAATTTTTATGTTTGCAATATTACAATATCCTGATGATTTGAGTTGCCCCTAGATGTTTTTTTTAAAGCAGTGGCATCCAGATTTTATAAATCTGTTTAATCCCAGAATTGAACCCAATAGCCAGTGCATAAAATATTCTTAATAAATATTTGTTATATTTTAAGTGTAACAAAGGGAAAATATGCTTTAAAACAAACATCCTGATTTTAAAAGTGACTGCTTCCAAAGATTTTTTTTCGAGAAACCAGCATGATTAGTAGGAGTACTAATTATGAGTATTTACAGCAATATATTTACTGAGTAAATTAGGCACCATATGGTGTGCTGGCTTAAATGGCTCTAGTTCTTTATTAATAGGTATATGGGGCTCCAGGGTAATGGGTTGCTGGATCCATATGCTATCCAGGAGACAAATTTAGTGTATGGTGACCTTGCTACAGGAGATCAAGTAACATAAAAAAATGAACTGAAGTGGAAGAAATGCTTAGGTTAACGCAACAGATCTGATAATGACCAATGTGGCAAAGACAGTTCTGTTCCAAAAAACATCAACAGGATGATAAGCACTGAATTAATGTTGTTATGGGTTATAGGTTTCAAAATTTTCCTTGTTAGTAAAATCACCTTTTAGGTAATCTCTTAGGGTTTTGAGCAAACAGCAAAGCTCTTTTATAGAAACCCCACACTTGAGAAGCAAAGAGAAATGGATCTCTCTGTACTAGGTTCTTGTCCTGGGCTTCCATGTCCAGTTCCAAAAATCCTGAGGGCAATAAACAGCTGTCCAAATGAAATGCTGAAAGGATATCCCTGGGCTACTAGGAAATCTTCAAAGGACATCAAAGCAAACCATAGGGACGGATGGAGACTGTGAATATTGAAGAAAGGGATATAGAAATCTTCAGCCAAGGCAAAGCTTGAAATGACCTGTTAAATAGGACTTGAAATGGATGTCATGTTTAAGGAAAAGTGGCCTCCCTCTCCTCCAAATACAGAATACACATTTTACCACCCTCTGTGCAATTAGTCTATTTGTTATTATTCGATCTCATTTTCTCTCCCATACTTTCCTCATTTCCTCTTCTCCTCATTCTAACCATTGCCAGGGCTGGGGCCATAGAAGACATGTGGTCAAGGGCATTGCAGTGAGGAAGACAGTGAATTGTAGATATTCCATTAATTATTTTTTCCACCAATTTAAGGAATCCCTGTATAACAACTAAGAACAAGAAAAAGCAGCAAGAATGTGAATGTCTAATCAAAATAGCTCTCACTTATGGAGCACTCATGAGGATCTAATCACTGGGCTGTTTGCTTAGATTATCCCCTCGAATCTTCTTAACAGCCTGTACACTGGACACTATGAGCAGGGTCTTAGGAAAATGGAGTAAAGTTTGCTTTAATTTGGAGACACAAAACTAAGCTAAGATTCTTTAAATAATGTTCATGAGGAGTTTGTGGACATGATTTTATCAGAAAGAGGTGCTCCTACCAGGGCTCATAATAATAATGATTCCACTGAGCAGGGTGCTGAATCTATCACCTGGCTATTTGGGGCTCTTCTTGACACTAGGCCTATGGAAAAAAAATTGAGTTTTGCTATAACCTTGATTATTCAGAGAAAATAGGATTGCTGCAACACAGCAGGGACAGGACATGGGTGGCAACTGGAGAGGATACTCACCAAATGTTATAGGTACTGGAAGAAATGTAGATAAACCTTGGTTATTTTTTCATTTTATTCACAAAAAGTGGGCATTTGAGATTTCCTACCCTACATCGGCTGAAAGAAAAGACACTAATGTTGGGTCTACACACAAAGCCTGATTTGCTGATTTTTTCCCCTTTTTTCTTTTGCCCAGTTATTTCAGTGTCTTGTAAACACAGACCTTTTTGTTTCATCATTTTATCTCCTGTTAGATCATTGTAAGTGAGCAAGGATGCCCTAGACCTTCAGCTGCTCCATGTGATCAGTTTCTTGCAGACTCGCCCTGAAAGGTCTGAATGCCTGCATTGCACTTCCCAGTAAAGTTTAGTGCTTCTGGCAATCCTCCCGGTGGGGAGAGAAATGAGCAGGTGAGGCCAAAAGCAGCATCTGGACTTGCCAGGATCCTCTGGTGTTGTGTGCAAAATTTCCACTTCAAAGAGTTCAGAGACAGCTTGGGGACAGTCAGTTCATTGCAGCCTGGGCTTGTCAACTAATCAGTGTTATCTCTGGTACAGCTACAGTTGATGTAAAATCATTTACTATCTTTCTTATGATGTCAGAACAGTAGAGACCCTCAGAGTTCATATACTTTCATTTCTTCATTGTGAAAATGCATCAGTTATGAAATTCATGTGTTTAGCCTCTTTACAATATTCACTGAGCTCCTCTTATATGCCAGACGAAGGACAAAATCAGGCACAATTGTTGGGTTGGAAAGGCTAACTTCTTTTTCTTTTTTCTGTGTCCCCAGCACCTATTTTAAGTCTGATCAATAGTCGGTCTAAATATGTATTTGTTGAAGGAGTAGTAGGTTTTTAATGGTAATTAACTATCATTAACCAATGTTAGCCAAATGGCCGATTGAATGGATGAAAAAACTTCACAGAGAAGATGATCCTATCTGCATCTTGGGGGATGGGCAGGAATTGGCTAGAGTAGCTTCAAAGAGAGATCAAGGAAATTAACCAATGTTGTATATAGTCCAGCCAACAGCAAAGACAGAATTAAAATACTTGCCCAGCCTAGAAGTCGTTCTATTTTCATTGGCTTCCTTTCCAAAAGGAAATGTTCTAAAGCATTTTAAATTGCTTAATAGGAAAAGAATTTCCTCATGGTATACTGATTGAGGAATCTATCAGGGCAAGAAAAATCCTGAACTGTCTATTATCCTTAAAAAATTCCAGGGCTTCCCTGGTGGAGCAGTGGTTGAGAGTCCGCCTGCCGATGCAGGGGACACGGGTTCGTGCCCCTGTCCGGGAGGATCCCACAAGCCGCGGAGCCTGTGCGTCCGGAGCCTGTGCTCCGCAACGGGAGAGGCCACAACAGTGAGAGGCCCGCGTACCGCAAAAAAAAGTCACTCTCAATGAACTCATAATGTCATGAGGAAGAACTATGTGACACTCAGCCTTGTTTAAAAAAAAAAAAAATTCCTAGCTATTTTCAATTGTCAACATCAGCTACTTCTCATTATGAGGTAAACAATTGGATTAACTACCCCTCACTCACTCTAGTTCACCCTATCTAATGCCAGGAAATTTATTGCTTAGAATATTTCCCCTTTGATCTCGGAAACGTGAAAAAGATCAACATAAATGAAAATGGAGTGTTTTATGTGATAGTCATCTTGTTAACCCCATTATCCAACTGTCAGGGTACCAGGTCTAGAAGGAAAGAAGAGGAGGAGACTAAAGGAGTTGTTCTCCTGTGGGCTGAGAGCAGCCTCAGCTCCTTGAAATGAAGGGATGGAAGTCAATCCTCTGTATTACTGAAACATGCAAATGCCACGGAACAGTGGAACCAGAATCAAAATACCGCATTTACAGCAGAGAAAAAGAAAGAAAAAGATTTTAAGAGCTTATTTATCCAACTCTGAAAAATACCTGTGTGAACCACTGGGCTGAGAGTGTCGATTCCTTTGGGTTTGACTCTTACTGTCACACCTTGTGAGAAAGTGTTGCCCTAAAGAGTCATATCCAAAAAGAAATGTCTCTCCCTTGCCTTTTGAGTGACCCACTGTTGGCACTCCATTGGGTGAAGAAAATACTGATGAAAACTTCTGTTATAGGAGCCACAGACTAATAATGATTATACCACTGCTTTGGATTTGTGGTGTATCTCCCTTTGGATAAGTTCAATATGACTTTGTATATTAATTAATTCCTCTAATAACATACAAAGTAGAGAGAAGTCACTATCACTTTTTTCCATTTAAAAAAAATAGATCAAAGAAAGACATCTGACAGGGACTGTGAAAATAAGTATTACTTTATGTGTTCTGAGTGTGACAGGAATCAAAGTAGCGTGGATATATGGCAGTGATAGCTAGAAGTGATAGCTTAAAGGGATTTTTAGAAATTACCATATTATGTTTAAGAACAGGTTTTCTTAAACATGTATTCATTTGTCCCCAAAATACTGAGTGCCTACTCTGGGCCAGGTATTGTTTGGATCAGTGAGGCTATGATAGTGGGTAGACAGATAGACATCTATTCTGATGGACTTGCATTCTAGTCAGATGAGAAAGAAAAAAATGTGGTAGTTGCTATGGAGAAAATGTTACTGATTATGGGATAGAGGATGAATCCCAGGGATAGGGGAGAAGTTGTTATCTTTGGTTGTGAGCGCAAAAAAGGCCTTTCAAGTTGTTACTCTTGACTTGAGAGAAGGAGTCACCCACATGAAGATCTGGGGGAGGAGGAAAAAGCAATTGCAAAGGTCCCCAAAGCCATCATGACATCTACCTATTGGAAGAATAGAATAAATCCCAGGGTCTGGAGTATGTAAAGGGGAGTATGATGCCAGGTGAAATAGGAGAAGATGGCAAGAGCCAGATCATGGAGAGCCTTTGGGACCATTTTAAGGAGTCTGAATTTATTCTAAGGCAATGGGAATATATTTAACAATTTTAATGGTGGAGTGGCAGGCACTAAAGGCCAATGTATGATGGTAGATTGCCCCACCTATGCCCCTATTGTTAGGAACAAGAAACCTTAAAGATCCATTTATTGATTCAACATTACTAAAGAAAGCTTACCATATGCCTTGAAATGTTCTAGAGTTTTAGCAAGAAAAGACAGGTTTCTGCCTTTTTTTGAGCTTTGTGGGAGACAAGGGCTTAATATGATGAAGAACGATAGTGTAGGGTAGTAGAAATTTTGCTGGGTTGGAGACCTCCAGGGCTCCTTTGGTAACTATTTTCAGTTAAGATCCATTTATTGATTCAACATTACTAAAGAAAGCTTACCATATGCCTTGAAATGTTCTAGAGTTTTAGCAAGAAAAGACAGGTTTCTGCCTTTTTTGAGCTTTGTGGGAGACAAGGGCTTAATATGATGAAGAACGATAGTGTGGGGTAGTGGAAATTTTGCTGGGTTGGAGACCTCCAGGGCTCCTTTGGTAACTATTTTCAGTTGTTGTTGTCGTTATTGTTGTTGTGATATTTTTTTTAAACCCCTGTTGGTCAAGAAAGTCTTCCTTGTTTTGCCTGTTTTTATTTCTACCTGTGGCTTTTTATTGTTATCCCCACATGTGGTGAGCAGATGTTTTTTGAAAGACTTATCTCAAGAAAGCACTCTATCTCCTCAAATAGTAAATAATTTACTCTTTTGCTTTCTTTTCTAGAGACTCTCAATTTCCAAAACTTCCACATTTGTTCTATTTATTCAACCCTTTCATTATTTTTGTTACTCTTCTTATCCACATAAATACAGGAACTTATCCTGGAAAAAAAATATGAACTCTCATATATTTTAGACAAAATATGGCAGAGGGATTATTTTGTAATTCTTGTAAGGAACCCACTAATCCTTCCTACTTCTTTCCTTCTCTTACTCTTTCTCTTCCTTCCTTTCTTCCTCCCTCATGTCTTTTCCTCCCTCCCTCCCTTTCTCCCTCTCTTCCCTTCCTTCTTCATTTTCCTTCCCTTCTCTTCCCTTAACTTCCCTTCCCTTTCCTTTTCTTTACTTTCCTTATCACAAAATACTAGGTAAATACTTTCTCTACTTTAAAATACTTTAAAGGCAGCTTCTTCATAATGAACTCTTGTGTATATTTCTTTTTCTGTTAAGAAGTAATGGGACAAAAAAAAAGACCTTTTTGAAGATTCTTTTAAACAAATATCTTAGCCATGGCCTTCCTGACCTGTGAACTCTAACCCTGGGTATTATTAGCTGCTCAGGATTAAGTTCCACTGAGAAAGAAAATCTTAGACGTTGTGGAAAATTAATAGTGAGGAAATGGTTTTCCCTGTCCACCAGGGCTTGGAAGAAATGTTTTTAGCCTGCTGCCTTACCACCACTTCTTCTGGGATTTTCAGGGTAAGAAGAAAGGAGTTACGTTTTTCTGTTTCAGTGATTGAAGGAATATTTTTAAAACGGATGATTTTGTTAGTAGGATTTTCCTAGAAGACGAACTCTAGACCAAAAATATCCTTGAGAATATAGCCCTGAAGGATGTTTCTGCCAACTGTGTTAAAGTATTTGTAGGGTAAATACAGCTTTATAAAATGTTCATGTTTCCCAAAATGGCTACTGATTTTCTCAGCAGAGAGGTAGCAGCAATTTGCTGAAAAGGAAAACGACCTTTTTTTTAATGAAGAAGAATAAGATGACTAATTTAGATGAATGTGTTTGTTCTACCAGAGTCCAGCATTTCTGTTTAAATAGCTTTTTCCTTTCTTAGAAAGGTTCCTTTTGGAACCACCAAGAAAGGATCTACAGACATTCCTAAAAAGTAACTCTTCAGCCACTGCTGAAACACATCTGGGGATGAAATTTTTATCATATTTTTTGCAGTATCCATTTTGGGTAGCTCTAGAAAATAATTCTACACATTATGACCTGGGATCTTGAGCCCAGGTATTTTCACCATCATTCTTGGTTCTACCTTCCAAAGGAGCATGGTCCTTCTTCTATATGACATCCTACATATTTGAAGATGGCCACCCTGCCCAACTTCCACGGGTTTAATATCCTGGGCTCATTCAGTTGTTCCACATGCAACAGCATTTTGAGGTCTTCTCTTTCCATACTGGTTGCTTTTCTTTTAAGTCTGATTTTCAATGTCCTACTTATGATGCTATGAACAGAGCTACTTAGAAAGCTGTATAGTCTTCTCAGAGTAGAATCGGACAAGAATGTCCCTCACATTGGGTGCTTCCTGTGAGACACTCTGTAATTTGGTCTCTCTTTACTTCTCCAAACACTTTTTTTGTCACTCCATACCTTGTACCTCCATTCCAGCCACACTGGTTCCCTGGCCACATCTCAAGCAAGCCAAGCACATTTCTGACTTCATCCTCTGTCCTTGTTCCCCCTGTCTTGAACCTTCTTTCCTCCAAAAACATATGGTGACCTTCTATTTGTTCTCAGGCTGTTGTTGCCATCACCTCAGAGGGGACTGCTCTTCTCATCTCATTTAAATAAGCGCTCCCCCCATGACTATCCCCTTATCATGTTTTATTAGCACTTAAAACTCCCAGACATTGAGTGGGGTGGCATGAATTGGCGAATGAATCAAGGAAACTGCAAGTAATTCAGTATAGCTGGGGTAGGAAGCTGGAGAGATTGAAATCCCTTTGCACGTTGGATGAGCTCCCTGACCAGACAGGGCCACCATGAACAGCACAATAAATGAAATGAAAAATTCTCTAGAAGGGATCAATAGCAGAATAACTGAGGCAGAAGAA
>NC_041224.1:159269148-159270007 GCF_002837175.3 Physeter macrocephalus
AAATGGTAATAGGAACATACATATTGATAATTACCTTAAATGTAAATGGATTAAATGCTCCCACCAAAAGACACAGACTGGCTGAATGGATACAAAAACGAGACCCATATATATGCTGTCTACAAGAGACCCACTTCAGACCTAGGGACACATACAGACTGAAAGTGAGGGGATGGAAAAAGATATTCCATGCAAATGGAAATCAGAAGAAAGCTGGAGTAGCAATTCTCATATCAGACAAAATAGACTTTAAAATAAAGACTATTACAAGAGACAAAGAAGGACACTATATAATGATCAAGGGATCGATCCATGAAGAAGATATAACAATTGTAAATATTTATGCACCCAACATAGGAGCACCTCAATACATAAGGCAAATACTAACAGCCATAAAAGGGGAAATCGGCAGTAACACAATCATAGTAGGGGACTTTAACACTCCACTTTCACCAATGGACAGATCACCTAAAATGAAAATAAATAAGGAAACACAAGCTTTAAATGATACATTAAAAAAGATGGACTTAATTGATATTTATAGGACATTCCATCCAAACACAACAGAATACACTTTCTTCTCAAGTGCTCGTGAAACATTGTCCAGGATAGATTATACCTTGGGTCACAAATCAAGCCTTGGTAAATTTAAGAAAATTGAAATCGTATCAAGTATCATTTCTGACCACAATGCTATGAGACTAGATATCAATTACAGGAAAAAATCTGTAAAAAATATGAACACATGGAGGCTAAATAATACACTACTTAATAACCAAGAGATCACTGAAGAAATCAAAGAGGAAATCAAAAAATACCTAGAAACAAATGACAATGAAAACACGACGACCCAAAACCT
>NC_041224.1:159270371-159271745 GCF_002837175.3 Physeter macrocephalus
AAGAAATGAAGGAAACGATAGCAAATATCAATAAAACTAAAAGCTGGTTCTTTAAGGAGATAAACAAAATTGAAAAACCATTAGCCAGACTCATCAAGAAAAAAAGGGAGAAACTCAGATCAATAGAATTAGAAATGAAAAAGGAGAAGTAACAAGTGACACTGCAGAAATACAAAGGATCATGAAAGATTACTACAAGCAACTATGGGCCAATAAAATGGGCAACCTGGAAGAAATGGACAAATTCTTAGAAATGCACAACCTGCCGAGACTGAACCAGGAAGAAATAGAAAATATGAACAGGCGAATCACAAGCACTGAAATTGAAACTGTGATTAAAAATCTTCAAACAAACAAAAGCCCAGGATCCAGATGGCTTCAGAGGCGAATTCTATCAAACTTTTAGAGAAGAGCTAACACCTGTCCTTCTCAAACTCTTCCAAAATATAGCAGAATGAGGGACACTCCCAAACTCAGTCTATGAGGCCACCATCACCCTGATACCAAAACCAGACAAAGATGTCACAAAAAAAGAATACTACAAACCGATATCACTGATGAACATAGATGCAAAAATCCTCAACAAAATAGTAGCAAACAGAATCCAACAGCACATTAAAAGGATCATACACCATGATCAAGCCGGGTTTATCCAGGAATGCAAGGATTCTTCAATATATGCAAATCAGTCAATATGATACACCATACTAACAAATTGAAGGAGAGAAACCATAGGATCATCTCAACAGATGCATAGAAAGCTTTCAACAAAATTCAACACCCATTTATGGTAAAAACCCTCCAGAAAGTAGGCATAGAGGGAACTTACCTCAACATAATAAAGGTCATATATGACAAACCCACAGCCAACATTGTTCTCAATGGTGAAAAACTGAGACCATTTCCTCTAAGATCAGGTACAAGACAAGGTTGTCCACTCTTGCCATGATTATTCAACATAGTTTTGGAAGTCCTAGCCATCCTTTTCTCCACACCCTGTCCAGCATTTATTGTTTCTAGATTTTTGATGATGGCCATTCTGATCGGTGTGAGATGATATCTCATTGTAGTTTTGATTTGCATTTCTCTAATGATTAATGATGTTGAGCATTCTTTCATGTGTTTGTTGGCAATCTGTATATCTTCTTTGGAGAAATATAGATCAATGGAACAGGATAGAAAGCCCAGAGATAAACCCACGCACATATGGTCACCTTATCTTTGATAAAGGAGGCAAGAATATACAGTGGAGAAAAGACAGCCTCTTCAGTAAGTGCTGCCTGGAAAACTGGACATGTTTTCCATGTAAAAGAATGGAATACATGTAAAAGAATGAAATTAGAACACTCCCTAACACCATACACAAAAATAAAA
>NC_041224.1:159271911-159279279 GCF_002837175.3 Physeter macrocephalus
TAATCGTTAGAGAAATGCAAATCAAAACTACAATGAGATATCATCTCACACTGGTCAGAATGGCCATCATCAAAAAATCTAGAAACAATAAATGCTGGAGAGGGTGTGGAGAAAAGGGAACCCTCTTGCACTGTTGGTGGGAATGTAAATTGATACAGCCACTATGGAGAACAGTATGGAGGTTCCTTAAAAAACTAAAAATAGAACTACCATATGACCCAGCAATCCCACTACTGGGCATATACCCTGATAAAACCATAATTCAAGAAGCGTCATGTAGCAAAATGTTCATTGCAGCACTATTTACAATAGCCAGGACATGGAAGCAACCTAAGTGTCCATCAGCAGATGTATGGATAAAGAAGATGTGGCCCATATATACAATGGAATATTCCTCAGCCAATAAAAGGAATAAAATTGAGTTATTTGTAGTGAGGTGGATGGACCTTGGGTCTGTCATACAGAGTGAAGTAAGTCAGAAAGGGAAAAACAAATACTGTATGCTAACACATATGTATGGAATCTAAAAAAAAAAAAAAAAAAAAAAGTCGTGAAGAACCTAGGGGCAGGACAGGAGTAAAGATGCAGACCTAGTAGAGAATGGACTTGAGGACACGGGGAGGGGGAAGGGAAGCTGGGACAAAGTGAGAGCGGTAGTGTATATATGGAAACATATAAATACTGTATGCTAACACATATGTATGGAATCTAAAAAAAAAAAAAAAAAAAGTCGTGAAGAACCTAGGGGCAGGACAGGAGTAAAGATGCAGACCTAGTAGAGAATGGACTTGAGGACACGGGGAGGGGGAAGGGAAGCTGGGACAAAGTGAGAGTGGTAGTGTATATATGGAAACATATACACTACCAAATGTAAAATAGATAGCTAGTGGGAAGCAGTCGCATAGCACAGGGAGATCAGCTCGATGCTTTGTGACCACCTAGAGGGGTGGGATAGGGAGGGTGAGAGGGAGGGAGACGCAAGAGGGAAGAGATATGGGGATATATGTATATGTATAACTGATTCACTTTGTTATAAAGCAGAAACTAACACACCATTGTAAAGCAATTATTCTCCATTAGAAATGTTAAAAAAAAAAAAAACTTCCCAGACTTTGTATTATAGATCTGTTTGTTTGTTTTTTCACCTGCCATCATTATAAGTATATCATCTCCATTAAGGCAAGTACCTTCACTGATGTCTTTCCAGCACCCAGAAAGGTACCTAGCATATAATAGGAGCTGAATAAGTATTGGTGAATGTATCAATTAATTTACTATCTACGCGCAGATTATCTGTGGGCAGAGATTACAGAATAAGATTTTTATTACATATTTAACAGTACATGTAGCCACACACTGACTCACAGTGAACCCAAACAGCATTTGGGCTTTTAGATGTTAAAAAGTAATATGTGTGTGTCGGTGTGTGTGTATAGATACGCACACATTTTAGTAATACACACACATATATCAATACATGCATATGTGTGTGTATGTGTATAACCAAACAGGTAAACATGTGGTTTGGAGACCTATAGCCAAACCGTCTAAATTATAGAACCTGGAAGATAACAGAAGTGTATGAAGTGAAGGAAAGTGAGCCTGCCAGTCTGCTCACTGCACATGAATTTCCAAGGATACAGTTGTCTTGAACAATCCCAGTCAGTATATCAAAATAAGCGCTTTATTGAGTAGGGTAAAAGGAGTTGCTAGCGAGACTGTAAATTGTCTCTCAGAACAAATGATAACTGAGCCCAGGAACCCTTTTGTCCTGGGAGGAGGGGACATGAATTCCCTGAAAGTATCTGTCGCAGGGAATTGCTCTGCATTCATCATGTCCACCTCCTGCATCATTCATGAATGTCATAGGAGTCTAAAGAATTGGCACTTCATAGTGAAGATGATTAAATAGCCAATATACTTGTCTTTCCTGCTGCACAGTGCTTTTAAAGAGATCCCATTCAGATTGCAGCTTATCCCTTCCAGCCCCCTCTCTTTTCTTGCCTCCCAAGGTTTCTGGCATTGGATTGAAGGAGTATTGTGCGTTGTCGGCCTTATACCCGTTGAGACTGAACAGGTCTGTGGACTAGCACTTCTTCAGTTTGCTCTTCCCCTATAACAGAGACCTTAGGATTTGAAAAGAATGCCATAAAGCTTCAAGTAGATCTTTTTCCAGGGAGTAGAGAAATTCCAGCTTGAGCTTAGATTCTTCAGTGATTGAGCTCTAAAGATATTTTCACATCTCTTCGCTCACCTTCACTTTTTTGTGGACTAAAAATAATGAATCAGAAAAGGGCTCCTTTATATAAGATTTGTTATTGCATGTATTCAAAAATGAGGCTTCAGATCATTGTGTACCCAGTGAAACGTGTACATGCAGAGTCAATACTCATGTAACAGAGAATGATATGTGATCTCATTTCTGTCTTCTCCCCTGCACCCATGTCTTATCACATGTTTGTCACATATACACATATGTACATATTTTCTCTCTCTCCCTCTGTCTCATACACGTTACTCTAACATCTAAAAGCCCAAAGGCTGTTTGGGTTCACTGTGAGTCAGGTAATTCTTTAGTGTGTGGCTACATGTACTGTTAAATATGTAATAAAAATCTTATTCTGTATTCTCTCTCTCTCTCTCTCTCTCTCTCTCTCTCTCTCTCTCTCTCTCTCACACACACACACACACACACACACACACACACACACACACACGCACACACACACACACACGTTAAACCTGCTATAGTGATTCTTACTATCCAAACAGTATCCTTATGGAATGGTGTGTAAATTAAAATTGATCAGTAAGCAAGTTTTTCTTAAGCACCTAATTCAGAGGCAGCAGAAAGACTATATAGGAAGGGCAGTGGACTGGAATCAGGGGAGAGGAGTTCTAATTTGGCTCTGCCACTCATCAGCTATGACCTTGGACCAATTCTGTAACCTCTTTGGGCCTCGGTATTTGCATCTGTAAATGAGGACATCAACTGGTACCTCTCAGATTCTCCTTCCAACTGTTACACCACATGATTTTATGTGTCCAGCACGGGATCAGCCATCATGAGGACACAAAGAAGCACATGACATCACCATCGACTGCAAGGAACTCATAATCTGATCATGTCAGTGCAAATCTCTGACCCCTGCTGGGCAGCAAGCTCTGGCATCACATGGGTGCTAGCTCTGTATTGTCATCTTTGACTGTGACATAGGGACACGATCAGTGACTGTGACTTCCACATAGTAAACACAAGATGTCTTTGTACTCCTGTTGTATGTGGCCTTTCCCCAGAGTTTATGACTTGAAGAAGAATGCTCACTTTAAAATAAAACTTTGGACACGTGTTAAGGGATGGAGTTGAATGGGTAAATTAGAGAAATTGGATCGTCACTCGTTGTGACCAGTAAGAGGACCCCCTTCAGAGAAAATGTGTTCCCATCTTGCTGAAGAAATCATACCAGCTGCGCCTCTAGGTCACCAATTGCTTCAATGAAGGTAGACCCTTTGAGCTTTACTTTGTTCACTGGAAGGAACCTCTTCACTCCTCGTCATCCAGGCTGTCTCTGGAAGTGGGAGGGCCGATTGAAATGCCAACCTTAGCAGTTTAGATTCTGCTGCTCCAGCCATGTGAGTCTGATTCGTTTTTGCTGCTGGTTTAAGAGAGATTAAAAGAAGCAAAGCTATTCTCTGAGTTTCTTGATCTGTACCATGGCAGGTAAAGTCAGAGTAAATGGGGACAATGGGAAAGGGAATACATCCTCGAGAGTGATGTGTATGTGATCTCTGGGAAGTAGACCCAGTGTTCACACGGAGGCTTCAGATACTAGGTCATTGCTTTGGAGAATCTTCCAGTGCCCAATAAAACCTGCCATCTATGTGACACACGTGAGGCAAAAGCTGAAGCTGAGAGATAAGGACAGACAGGATATATGGCTGAATAAAGAACTTTCGATTTCCTTTACTTAGTAGATGGACAAGTATCACATCATTAAAAAAAAAAACCCACATGAAAAAGAAGCTTCCAATCTGAGTGCACGTGGGCAATGCCTGAATCTTTTCACATGACTGACTTAATTGGAAGGCTTAATCTAACAGGGAGAAGCACTGTATTAAGTTAAATATGGCAGGTGCTATCTAAGTTTATTGCAAGAGCTAAAGACCAATTATCTTGTATTTTTCCATAAAATTGCATTTTCTGAAAAGACTGGTATGTCTGAATATATCCATCATAACATAACAAATCTTCAAGCTTTGATGGAAGTGACTGCTGTTTATTTGCAGAATGTCATATCCGTACTGTTGAATCAATGCTAAAGTTATCATATTAGAACTAAGAAGGGGGCCCGGGAAATTAGTTTTTGTAGACTTGCAGCCTGGCTTTGTGAATGGAGATCGGAGAGAAAGGCACATAGCTTTATGTTCAATGGATATTATTTAAGCAAATCAATGTACATACCTTCTGGTCTTCCAAATGCCAAATAATATGTACTTGGGAGATTGTTGAGCAGGATCTGGGTGCATTTTTATGATGATACAGTATCACAGTCTCACTTGGGGCTTAAAATCATGGCACTGGTCCTTTATAGTTGTGAAGTTCTAACAGAACCCTTAAACGATTATCCTACTGGCACTCAAGACTCAATGACCACTCCATAACCAAATTAAACTTACCACTTTCGTGCCCTAAGCTGTGCTTCCTTTTTTATCTACAGTTTCATTTGCCCAAATTTGAGAACTCTGAACCATCCTCAGCTCCTTCCTTTTTTCTTCCCCAAATATCACATGGATCACCAAGTCCTTTTATTCTTCACATCTTCAGTATGCACTTCTCATTTCTCATTCACACTGACCCAGGCTCCACTTGCATCTCTTACGTCCTGGCTATGGCAATGCCTCCTTCTAGATCCACGTGCACACACTTTTATCCCCTTCCATCTTCCACACCAGAGCCAGAGTTGTTTTCCTCGAATGCAGATAAGATCATGCTTCCCCACTGACTGAAATAGTCATTTTCAAACTTTCTAAACATTACAATTGTTTTTTGAAAAACTTCTGTTAACATATTTACTAAGTAAAAGTTATATGTTTCGGACAGTTGAAAAAATATTTGGTGGAAAGTATGTTATAATAGGTGTAATCCTTGAAATATTTTTGTTACTACAAAAGAGAAAACACTATAAAGACTTGGCTTGTCTACTAAGATACTGGCTTGTCTACTAAAGTAAAAAATCCTTTATATGGCATTCATACTCGGCACTGCTCTCACTAGCCTATTTTCCACACCTGTCTTCAGCTCTTCAGCCTGCACACCACATCAGAGATGATGCTGTTTGTGTTTCCAAAATACACTGTGCTCTTTTACATCTTTGCTTATAGCCTCCAAGTAGAATGTCCTTCCCCCGGCCCCTTTAAAATCAGGTAAATACTTCTGCAGCCCAAGACAGTACAAGCCTTTTTTTTTTCTTTGACATGTTCTCATTTTATTTTATTTATTTTATTTTTTTTTTACATTGCCACTAATATTTATTGAATCTTAACTCTGTGCCAGGTACTATTTTTTATTGAAATACAGTTGCTATACAATGTGATGTAAGTTACAGGTGTACAATATAGTGATTTAAAATTTTTAAAGATTATACTCCATTTATAGTTATTATAAGATAAATGGCTATATTCCCCATGTTGTATGATACATTCTTGTAGCTTAGTTTCTTTTTAACATCTTTATTGGCATATAATTGCTTTACAATGTTGTGTTAGTTTCCGCTGTTTAACAGTGAATCAGCTATATGTATACATATATCTCCATATCCCTTCCCTCTTGTGTCTCCCCCCCCACCCTCCCTATCCCATCCCTCTAGGTGGTCACAAAGCACTGAGCTGATCTCCCTGTGCTTCCCACTAGCTGCTTCCCACTAGCTATCTATTTTACATTTGCTAGTGTATATATATCAGTACCACTCTCTCACTTTGTCCCAGCTTACCCTTCCCTCTCCCCGTGTCCTCAAGTCCATTGTCTCCATTGTCTATGTCTGCATCTTTATTCCTGTCCTGCCCCTAGGTTCATTAGAACCTTTTTTTTTTTTTTAAGATTCCATATATATGTGTTAGCATACTGTATTTGTTTTTCTCTTTCTGACTTACTTCACTCTGTATGATAGATTCTAGGTCCATGTACCTCAATACAAATGACTCAATTTCGTTTCTTTCTATGGCTGAGTAATATTCCATTGTATATATGTGCCACATCTTCTTTCTCCATTCATCTGTAGATGGACACAGGTTACTTCCATGTCCTGGCTGTTGAAAATAGTGCTGCAATGAACATTGTGGTACCTGACTCTTTTTGAATTATGGTTTTCTCAGGGTATATGTCCAGTAGTGGGATGGCTGGGTCATATGGTAATTCTATTTTTAGTTTTTTAAGGAACCTCCATACTGTTCTCCATAGTGGCTGTATCAATTTACATTCCCACCAACAGTGCAAGAGGGTTCCCTGTTCTCCATACCCTCTCCAGCATTTATTGTTTGTAGATTTTTTGATGATGGCCATTCTGAGCAGTGTGAAGTGATACCTCATTGTAGTTTTGATTTGCGTTTCTCTAATGGTTACTGATGTTGAGCATCCTTTCATGTGTTTGTTGGCAATTTGTATATCTTCTTAGGAGAAACGTCTATTTAGGTCTTCTGCCCATTTTTGGATTGGGTTATTTGTTTTTTTGAGATTGAGCTGCATGAGCTGCTTATATATTTTGGAGATTAATCCTTTGTCAGTTGCTTCATTTGCAACTATTTTCTCCCATTCTGAGGGTTGTCTTTTCGTCTTGTTTATGGTTTCCGTAGCTGCGCAAAAGCTTTTAAGTTTCATTAGGGCCAATTGATTATTTTTGTTTTTATTTCCATTTCTCTAGGAGGTGGGTCGAAAGGGATCTTGCTGTGATTTATATCATAGAGTGTTCTGTCTATGTTTTCCACTAAGAGTTTTATGGTGTCTAGCATTACATTTAGGTCTTTAATCCATTTTGAGTTTATTTTTGTGTATGGTGTTAGGAAGTGTTCTAATTTCATTCTTTTACATGTTAGTGTCCAGTTTTTCCAACACCACTTATTGAAGAGGCTGTCTTTTCTCCATTGTATATTCTTGCCATCTTTATCAAAGATAAAGTGACCATATGTGCGTGGGTTTATCTCTGCGCTTTCTATCCTGTTCCATTGATCTATATTTCTGTTTTTGTGCCAGTACCATACTGTCTTGACTACTTTAGCTTTGTAGTATAATCCAAAGTCAGGGAGCCTAGTTCCTCCAGCTCCGTTTTTCTTTCTCAAGATTGCTTTGGCTATTCGGGGTCTTTTGTGTTTGCA
>NC_041224.1:159279352-159279898 GCF_002837175.3 Physeter macrocephalus
CCCCGGTCCGGGAAGATCCCATATGCCGTGGAGTGGCTGGGCCCGTGAGCCATGGCCGCTGAGCCTGCGTGTCCGGAGCCTGTGCTCCACAACGGGAGAGGCCACAACAGTGAGATGCCCGCATACCGCAAAAAAAAAAAAAAAAAAAAAAATGCCATTAGTTTCTTGATAGGGATTTCATTGAATCTGTAGATTGCTTTGGGTAGTATAGTCATTTTCACAATGTTTATTCTTCCAATCCAAGAACATGGTATATCCCTCCATGTTTGTATCATCTTTAATTTTCTGATTTCCCCTTTGATATCTTCAGTGATCTCTTGGTTATTTAGTTGTGTATTGTTTAGCCTTCGTGTGTTTGTATTTTTTACAGTTTTTTTCCTGTAATTGATATCTAGTCTCATAGTGTTGTGGTTGGAAAACATACTTGATACAATTTGAATTTTCTTAAATTTACCAAAGCTTGATTTTTGACCCAAAATATGATCTATCCTGGACAATGTTCCATGAGCACTTGAGAAGAAAGTGTATTCTGTTGGTTTTGGATGG